>NC_064643.1:164349258-164652289 GCF_023864345.2 Schistocerca serialis cubense | reverse complement strand
GGCTATCTTGGGTGAAGTTCACAACTTGACTAACATTTGAAAAGCCGGTAGTTAGCGATATTTTCACAACAAGAAAATTATTTTTCCATTATGGAAAATCCATTAAAATTCGAAAATACCTTCCCATTTGTGGACTGGAATTGTGATTTGTCATGTAATTCAGCGACTGTACACGTGCGCTCGTGGTGTCTAATACCAGAGGCAAACTTGACGAGGTACAGTTGAAGCCAGTAAACTTTATTTACTATACTGAAATGTCTGTGTTGTTCAGAAGTACGATGCAAAGTTCTTTCGAAAATGCATACGTGACAGAAGGAAGGGGCGCTGCGGTGGCTACAGCCGTTATGGAATACATGAAACACATTCGCAATTGCGAATGTGGACAACCACGAGCTCTATAATGGAATGGCGATTTGTGCCTGACCAGGGTTCTAATCCGGATTTCCCGCTTACCGCGAGCGGTCACATTACAATTTTCTTTTTTATCTCATTTTGTTCGTTATTGCTCGTTTTATTTGTTCGGAGCGGACGTCCCCTGACTCTTATATGGATATAGTGTCTGTTCTTTCGGACATGTCCAAAAGAACAGACACCATATCCCTATAAGTATATAGTTCTGGCGATACTGGCTATGACCTTCTTCTTCTGTGCGGATGCACACATGTTCCCCAAACTCTTACGGGACTAGGAAGAATGTCTTGCACAAGTAATGAATGTGCTGGGGTGGGACAATACGAATGTAGTGTGTGGACATACAATGTGAGAATGTGAGTCTCGCGGGAAACGTGAGCGAGATACTCCCTGCAGTCGCAGTATCATCTGCCCCTCGGTGGCACAGATGGATAGAGCGTCTGCCATGTAAGCAGGAGATCCTGGGTACGAGTCCCGGTCGACGCACACATTTTCACCCGTCCCGGTTGATCTGTACCAACGCCCGTGCGCAGCTGACGGTATTAATATAATTCTAATTCACCTGACTCTTGTTCAAGTTCATCGTTCATCCTTAACTCAGTTTTATCCTTAACTCTTTCTTTTTAATTTCAGAGGGGGGCTAACACTCTGACCGAACACGCTGAGCTACCGTGCCAGCTATAATTAAGCTATACGAGAACGACCCAAACTTCCATATGTCGTCAGCAATGAGTCTACAACCTGCACTCGTACATTCGTTATGTAAGTTCCCGTGCAGGGAAGAAATTTTGATTCGAAATCGTTTGTTCGGCGTGCCTGAAGGAACACCGCATCGAACTTCAGAACAACACGGCCACAGCAATATCATATTTATTCGCCGAAACCGGGCAAGCGACTTTCAATTAATACACTCCTGGCCATTAAAATTGTTACACCAAGAAGATATGCAGATGATAAACGGGTATTCATTGGACAAATATATTATACTAGAACTGACATGTAATTATATTTTCACGCAATTTGGGTGCATAGATCCTGAGAAATCAGTACCAAGAACAACCACCTCTGGCCGTAATAACGGCCTTGATACGCCTGGGCATTGAGTCAAACAGAGCTTGGATGGCGTGTACAGGTACAGCTGCCCATGCAGCTTCAACACGATACCACAGTTCATCAAGAGTAGTGGCTGGCGTATTGTGACGAGCCAGTTGCTCGACCACTATTAACAAGACGTTTTCAATTGGTAGAGATCTGCAGAATGTGCTGGCCATGGCAGCAGTCGAACATTTTCTGTATCCAGAAAGACCCGTACAGGATCTGCAACATGCAGTCGTGCATTATCCTGCTGAAATGTAGGGTTTCACAGAAATCGAATGAAGGGTAGGGCCACGGGTAGTAACAGATATGATATATAGCGTCCACTGTTCAAAGTGCCGTCAATGCGAACAAGAGGTGACCGGGACGTGTAACCAATGGCACGCCATACTATCATGCCGGGTGATACGCCAGTATGGCAATGACGAATACACGCTTCCAATGTGCGTTCACCGCGATGTCGCCAAACACGGATGCGACCACCATGATGCTGTAAACAGAACCTGGATTGATCCAAAAAAATGACGTTTTGCCATTCGTGCACCCAGGTTCGTCGTTGAGTACACCATCGCATGCGCTCGTGTCTGTGATGCAGCGTCAAGGGTAACCGCAGCCATGGTCTCTGAGCTGATAGTACATGCTGCTGCAAATGTCGTCGAACTGTTCGTGCAGTTGGTTGTTGTCTTGCAAACGTCCCTATCTGTTGACTCAGGGATAGAGACGTGGCTCCACGATCCGTTAGAGCAATGCGGATAAGACGCCTGTTATGTCGACTGCTAGTGATACGAGGCCGTTGGTATCCAGCACGGCGTTCCGTATTACACTCCTGAACCCACCGGTTGCCTATTCAGCTAATAGTCATTGGATCGCGACCAACACGAGCAGCAATATCGCGATACGATAAACTGCAATCGCGATAGGCTACAACCCGACCTTTATAAAATCGGAAACGCGATGGTACGTATTTCTCCTCCTTACACGACGCATCACAACAACGTTTGACCACGTAACGCCGGTAAACTGCTGTTTGTGTATGAGAAATCGGTTGGAAACTTTCCTCATGTCAGCATGTTGTAGGTGTCGCCACCGGCGCCAACCTTGTGTGAATGCTCTGAAAAGCTAATCATTTGCATATCACAGCATCTTCTTCCTGTCGGTTAAATTTCGCGTCTGTAGCATGTTATCTTCGTGGTGTAGCAATTTTAATGGCCAGTAGTGTATTTCTCCCATGTTAGGGAATATATGCATAATGGATGTACGAGCGCCTGTTTTGACACATGATTGACCAAATATGGAAGTTTGTGTGTTTGACCGTGGGTCGTGCTCGGATAGCCTAATGGTACCTAACCAAATAACAAGATACTCCATGTTGATCACGGATAACGTGAACTACCCGCAGACGAAGACTCACTCTGTGAATGGGATCCGCGAGCCTGCAGTTCGATGCTTTTTTTGACACTGGCGAGAAACGTATTCTTGATTTTAGGACTTATACGCGAACGAACGACACTGCACCATTATCCGTGATCCGAAATGCAGGCAATACTTTACCAACTTCCTTTGGAGAGCTTTCTACGACCCACCAAGTGGTTGAAATGTCCCTGCAATGAGCAGTCGACCTGATACACTACTTCTGATACTATAATCTCCAACAGTACTCTGTTCGCCTCGATAACTCAGTGGTCAGTGCGTAGAATACTGTGCAAAGGGGCCCGGGTTCGATTCCCGCCCGTGTCGGAGATTTTCTCCGCTCTGGGACAGGGTGTTGTGTTGTCTTCATCATCATATCATCCCCATCGACGCGCAAGTCGTCAAAGTGGCGTCAAGTGAAAAGAGTTGTACCAGACGACCGGTCTACCCGACGGGAGCCCCTCGCCACACGTTTCATTTCAACACTACTCTCATTTATTTGGATAAGAGGTGCACGAATTTTACCAAGGATAAGGGCGGCTTTCACAGACTACACTCAAGAGGTTCAAGAAAAAAGACCGCTTATCTGTTACATATGTTGTGGGTTGGCAGGAGAGCCAACACCGGTTTTGAGAGGAAGCCGAAAGGCACGCGTTTTAGCTCACGCAGGCTGGCGTGAGGTCTGGAACAGGACAAGGAAATTAGACTTTAGCAAAAAACGTACGTAACTGCTGGAATACTTAACTTTAATCCATAATTGGTGAACATCGCTCTTGACGGTACATGTTTCACAGCATCAATAGTAACTGGTAATGGCACCTTGCTAGGTCGTAGCAAATGACGTAGCTGAAGGCTATGCTGACTATCGTCTCGGCAAATGAGAGCGTACTTTGTCAGTGAACCATCGCTAGCAAAGTCGGCTGTACAACTGGGGCGAGTGCTAGGAAGTCTCTCTAGACCTGCCGTGTGACGTATACTAACGGACCGCGGCCGATTTAAAGGCTACCACCTAGTAAGTGTGGTATCTGGCGGTGACACCACAGCATACATTTGATAATTTGATACCCTCTCCGCCCTTTCGTTTCCTCCTGCCTTAGTTTAGGTAGAACAGTCGGGATAGGGTTAGTTAGCGGCCAACGCCTGAAGCGGTGCACATTTATATTTATTTTTAGGGTGAAAGTGGTGCTGGCAAGTAGACCCCTATTTATGTGGGTTCCTTTATAATCGGGAAAGTGAGAGAAGGGAAAAAAATTGGTAGAGCACTGGTCCGCGTAAGGCAACGTCTCGATTAATAAAAAAAAGTAATGGTAGAGCGACCATTCGCATTAATCGAGAATTCCGGGTTCGAGTCCTGGTCCAGCATAAATTTTCATTGCCCCTTCATTAAGCTGCTGATGGTTGTACATATTCGAAGCTGCTTATACAGGGTGGTCCATTGATAGTGACCGGGACAAATATTTCACGAAATAAGCGTCAAACGAAAAAAACTACAAAGAACGAAACTTGTCTAGCTTGAAGGGGTAAACCAGATGGCGCTATGGTTGGCCCGGTAGATGGCGCTGCCATAGGTCAAACGGATATCAACTGCGTTTTTTAAAATAGGAACCCCCATTTTTTTATTACATATTCGTGTAGTACGTAAAGAAATATGAATGTTTTAGTTGGACCACTTTTTTCACTTTGTGATAGATGGCGCTGTAATAGTCACAAACATATGGCTCAATTTTAGACGAACAGTTGGTAACAGATGGGTTTTTAAAGTAAAATACAGAAAGTAGGTACGTTTGAACATTTTATTTCCGTTGTTCCAATGTGATACATGTAGCTTTGTGGACTTATCATTTCTGAGAGCGCATGCTGTTACAGCGTGATTACCTGTAAATACCACATCAATGCAATAAATGCTCAAAATGATGTCCGTCAACCTCAATGCATTTGGCAATACGTGCAACGACATCCTTCTCAACAGCGAGTAGTTCGCCTTCCGTACTGTTCGCACATGCATTGACAATGCGCTAACGCATGTTGTCAGGCGTTGTCGATGGATCACGATAACAAATATCCTTCAACTATCTCCACAGAAAGAAATCTGGGGACGTCAGATCCGGTGAACGCGCGGGCCATCGTATGGTGCTTCGACGACCAATCCACCTGTCATGAAATATGCTATTCAATACCGCTTCAACCGCACGCGAGCTGTGTGCCGGACATCCACCATGTTGGAAGTACATCGCCATTCTGTCAGGCAGTGAAACAACATGTAGTAACATCGGTAGAACATTACGTAGGGAATCAGCATACATTGCACCATTTAGATTGCCATCGATAAAATGGGGGCCAATTATCCTTCCTCCCATAATGCCGCACCATACATTAACCCGCAAAGGTCGCTGATCACTTGTCGCAGCCATCGTGGATTTTCCGTTGCCCAATAGTGCATATTATGATGGTTTACGTTACAGCTGTTGGTGAATGACACTTCGTCGCTAAATAGAACGCGTGCAAAAAATCTGTCATCGTCCCGTAATTTCTCTTGTGCCCAGTGGCAGATCTGTACACGACGTTCAAAGTCGTCGCCATGCAATTCCTGGTGCCTATAAATATGGTACGAGTGCAATCGATGTTGGTGTAGCATTCTCAACACCGGCGTTTTTGAGATTCCCGATTCTCGCGCAATTTGTCTACTACTGATGTGCAGATTAGCCGCGACAGCGGCTAAAACACCGACTTGGGCGTCATCATTTTTTGCAGGTCGTGGTTGACGTTTCACACGTGGCTGAACACTTCCCGTTTCCTTAAATAACGTAACTATCCGGCGAACGGTCCGGACACTTGGATGATGTTGTCCAGGATACCGAGCATCATACATAGCACATGCCCGTTGGGCATTTTGATCACAACAGCCATACGTCAACACGATATCGACCTTTTCCGCAATTGGTAAACGGTCCATTTTAACACGGGTAGTGTATCACGAAGCAATTACCGTCCGCACAGGCGGAATCCTACGTGATGCCACGTACTTATACGCTTGTGACTATTACAGCGCCATCTATCACAAAGCGAAAAAAGTGGTCCAACTGAAACATTCATATTTCTTTACGTACTACATGAATACGTAATAAAAATTGGGGTTTCTATTTTAAAAAACGCAGTTGATATCCATTTGACCTATTGCAGTGCCATCCAGCGGGCCAACCATAGCGCCATGTGGTTTCCCCCTTCAAGCTAGACGAGTTTCGTTCTTTGTAGTTTTTTCGTTTGATGCTTATTTCGTGAGGTATTTGGCCCGGTCACTATCAATGGACCACCCTGTATATTTCATAACTTTAATTGTTTCTGTGTAAATTGGATGTGCGAGTTCCTTGAATGCTTTTTTGACCTGTTGACATTCAGCAGTCACCCGTTTTGCTTGGTGGAGCTTACACAGGCCTGCAAAAAAAATTCTTTTTTCCAGCTGCGTGGGATATTGTTGGTGAATTATATGTCTCAAGGGTTACAGATAATAAAAATCACATCCGTAACATCCCATCATGTATTGGTTTTTCGCAAAATGAAAACAAATTTTTGATAAAAACACTTAGTTGTAACAATAAACTAAACATATTATGTTTTCTTACAACTAATCAAAACATTGTTTCCGATTTATATACAATTTTAGGTCTACACTTTTTTCTTGTGAAACATTTTCTTCTGCTCTTTGATGCTTGTCTGATCTAATTTCCGAATTCCTTGTCTGGTTTCTCGATTGAGCAGCTAACATACTGGTAAAATCTCTTGATATCATGGACATCCTGGCGAAATCTTTCATACTGTTACTAACTGTAGGCTCCCAATTTTTGGGATAATGCCCAATATATGGGAGTGTAAGAAATGAACTTCTGTGCTCGTCTTGCATCCTTGAGCTTCATACGCCGCCGATGTGAATTGTGAATGGTTTTATAGTCAGGATCCTTAGCATCCCCCAAAAACTTGTGCACTACATTCCTGAAAGAGTCTCTCATGTCTTTTTCCTTTTCTCCCACTATTTGTAAAAAGAGGGGATCACACAAAAGATTTCTTATGTCGAGGCCAGTGAAAACTTCCGTTTTTAACTCGGCTTCGGGCAGTTTCGGGAAGTTGGAACAGACATATCTGAAACAATCCCCACATGCAGGCAATGATTTGACAAACTGCTTCATAAGTCCCGATTTGATACGAAGGAGTGGTAGATTAGATTAGATTAGATTTACTTTCATTCCAACGGATCCGTAGTGAGGAGGTCCTCCAGGGTGTGGAACATGTCAGAAAAACAATAATACATGACAAATATTTAAAACTCAAACAAATAAGCTAATGTACCATTCTACATGTCCCAAGTGGAATGATCATTTTTTTTTAATGAACACTGTATGAAATAATGATTTTATAAACACTAATACACTGGATTTAAAATAAAAAAAGTTTTATTTATTTATAAGGTAATAAACATGTAATAGAACTACTATAATACTTATTTACAATGAACACATTACTGCACTGAAATTGTGCAGAAGTTATATTGTACTTACACACACACACACACACACACACACACACACACACACACACACGCACAAACACAAAAATCAGTTTGTTCTTCTGAGGAAGTAAAACTTTTTCTCGTGGAAACGGCCACGTTTCTCTCGCTGCGGTTGAACTACCTCATAGCGTCAAGTCACTTTTTGTCCGGAGAAGCTATATGGCTCTACATCTACTCGATCCCATAAACAAATAAAGCAATGATGTTTCGTATAACCTCCCTGCTCAGATTATAGTTTCTTACATATGAGCCGATCGTCCCATAGGAAGAGATGACTGTACATTTCCGATATGCAGAAAGACGGCTTTGAGACCAGCTTCCGAAGAGTCAACGAATATACGGCATTCTAATGAATCATATTCTATTTCAAAACACTTCATGAGTCCATGAACAGTGTCACACTGAACCATATTTCCCTCTTTGGAGAAAAACTGAGTAAATTCTCTCTCTCTCGATCCCTCTACCACGACATTGAGGTCACAGGTGACAGCAGGTCTATGTTTTTTAGCCTTGATCCCAGCAATTTGACTGCATCTTTTGAAAGAACTAAGTCCCTTACTAGGTCATTCAACTCACTCTGAGAAAGTAGTTGAGTTCCCCCGTCAACAGGCAGACCTGAGCCACATTCATCCTGAGTCCTCTCACTCACTCCAATGTCATCTAAATTAGTAGGAGACTGTGGAGCTGGTATTTCCGAGCCATCGGACAATGGAAAAAGAGCTCAGTGAAGATCAGGGGCCGGCCGGAGTGGCCGAGCGCTTCTAGGCGCTTCAGTCTGGAACCGCGCGACCACTACGGTCGCAGGTTCGAATCCTGCTTCGAGCATGGATGTGTCTGATGTCCTTAGGTTAGTTAAGTTTAAGTAGTTCTAAGTTCTAGGGGACTGATGACTACAGATGTTCAGTCCCATAGTGCTCAGAGCCATTTGAACCATTTTTGAAGATCAGGGTAAGTTACAGGACGGCAATTAATCAACTGCACGAAATAAAATCGTCAGAACTTCTGAACGGTTTGCGTTACGACGTTCAAGCTTCACGGTTGGCCGCGGGATATGATGGGAATTAGTATGTTGGTTTAGCGACGGAGCCCACTTTCATTTTGATGTGTTGCTCAATATGCAAAATTGGCGCATTTCGGATCGAGAAGTCTCTTCACCCTCAATGCGTGACTGCATGACACGTGTGCAACGTCCAGTGACGGAATAATCGGTGCGATATTCCTTGATGGAAGGTGACTACCGAACGGAAGGTAATTTCATCCCCATTATCCAAAGTGACCCTGATTTCGACAAGATGTGGTTCATGCAAGACGGAGCTCGATCCCGTCGAAGCAGGAGAGTGTTTGATGTTCTGGTGGAGCACTCCGGGGACCGCATTCTGGCTGTGGTGAGGGGGGGGGGGGGAATCCAGAGCCCACTAGCGAGGGCCTCGATTGGCCGCCAAATTCTCCGAGTGTGAACACAAACTAATCCTTTGTGCGGAGCTTTATGAAAAATAAGGTGTACAGCAATGACCCCAAAACCATTGCTGAGATGAAAACAGCCATTCAGGAGATCATCGACAGCATCAATGTTCCGAAACTTCAGCGGGTCATGCACAATTTCGCTATTTGTCTGCGCCACATCATAGCCAATGATGGCAGGCATATCGAACATAACGGTTGTATGTTTAAGAAAGTGTGCGCACGCCGTAGTTTGTAACTAATTTAGGTGGTTTTTTTTCGTTCAATAACTGTCACCCTGCATTTTCATTTCGTTTCTCAGATTAAATCCTTTCGCATCTTCCGAACAGAACTACAGTCGGTTGTGTAATTTTTCTGTTCACGCCATATCATATGACTGATGAAACGACATGAATTTTTTCTTAGTCTTAAACCAGACGCGTAGATCTTCCCCGCATCTTCTGCACACCTTATGTGGAGCGAAATAAACTTTCTTCACAAACTCACTTATTTTTCTTTCTTGATTTTCACTGCGGATTTACCAAAAACATTACAGAAGCACTGGGGAGAAATTACGCAACTTCAGTGGGCCACATACAAGAAATGAAAACAAATGCACAGCAGCGGTCGAATACTGGATATAAACTGAGTGCGCCGTTAGGTGGCCAGGGAGATACTGAACTCATTTAGCTTGTTGAAACATGATCTAATCGAACAGCAGGTTGTTTACATTTATTCCCAGTACCACAGATAACACGTCGAAGCATGGTCAACGTCACCGGTAATTCTACACATTATAAACTAATGTAACCGGTTTCGACACGAACATGCGACCTTCCTCCGAACACAAAAACTACCTTTTCCACCTCTCAACTGGTGTTAATAATGTACAGAAAACACTGAGTAGATGTTAACGATTAACTTTGTTTTATGATACAACTTTACTGCCGGGTATAAACTGGATATTAGTAATTTCGTCCAAATGTTGAACTCTATATATAAAAGGCAATGTCCTGACTGACTGATTGAATGATTCATCATCGCGCGGTCCAAACCACTAAGGATAGAAGCTTGAAATTTGCAGAGTATCTTACACTGTAGTCGTGATTTAACAAGGGATTTTTCGAAATTCCTCCCCAAGGAGGTGAAATATGGAATGAAAAGTTTTTTAAAAACGTGTAGCTTTAGGGATACTTTGAAGCTAGACCTACGAAAATTGCTATTTGGTTAATCGTTCTGAAATAAAGAAATACGTGTTTCAGTTGTTTTTTTTTAAGTTTAACTCGTATGGAGGTAAAATATTGGGTGGAAGCTTTTTTGAAAATAACTCATCATCAAAAAACTATTAGAGAATTTTTAAAGCTAGGTGTACGAAAATTGGTATTTGATTTCTCGGTTAGAAATAAAAAAATACATGTTTCAGTGTTTTATGAAATATTTCGTTACGAAAGAATTTTTAAATCTATGAAAATCTGAATTGTTGACTTCTTGGTTAAAAAAAAAATGATTCAAATGGCTCTAAGCACTATGGGACTTAACATCTGAGGTCATCAGTCCCCTAGACGTAGAACTACGTAAATCTAACTAACCTACAGACATCACAAACATCCATGCCCGAGGCAGGATTCGAACCTGCGACCGTAGCAGCAGCGCTGTTCCGGACTAAAGCGCCTAAAACTGCTCGGGCACAGCGGCCGCCGTCGACTTCTTGGTTAGAAATAAGAAATACGTCTTCCACTGTGTTTTGGAAACTGGATCCCTGTTGGAAATGGTTCATAATGCAACATTTTTGTAGATAAATCAATGAAAATTTGTGGTTGGCTTCTCAGTTAGAAATAAATTTTTTTTAAAGTACACATTTGACTGTTTTGGATACTCAACCCCTAAACATGTGAAATAGGGGGTTAACTGTTTTATGAAAATATTTCATTGTGGTAGCATTTTTAAAGCTGTAACTATGACAGTTGTTATTTGGCTTTTCAATTAGAAATGAAAAAAGAACATACGTGTCTCACTTGTTTTTCAATTTCGGCCCTTAAGGATGTGGAGTAGGGTCATACTGATTCACTGGCGCCCAGCTCATACTGCTAAGGACAGAAACTTGAAATTTGGAGAGGATGTGGATCTTATACTGTAAGCATCGTTTAAGACGGGATTGGTCAAAATTAAACTCCTTAAGGAGTCGAGTAGGGGATGGAAGACTTCTTGAAAACATGTCGCTATTAATGTAATTTTGAAGCTAGAACTACGAAAATTGATATTTGGTTTCTCAGTTAGAAACAAAAAAAAGTACGCGTTTCAGCTTTCTTGAAAATTCAACCACTAACGGGACAAACATGGGGTCCGGAAATTTTTAAGAAAATGTTTCGTTAAATCAAAAAAAATGTTTAAAGATAACGCTACGAAAATCATTACTTCATTTCTGGTTTAGATGTACAGAAATATGCTTTACATTATGAAGTTTCTATGGAAATACCACCAGAAGAAAGCAAAATGCATGATTAACAAAAACATTGGACTCCAGCTAGCAGAATTCCTTTTTGGTCAGAGGTACATTAAGCAAAGACCATGCTTCTATGATTTACTTAGTGTGATTTACTTTTGGTGAACAACATAAAAATTCGATGAAAGAAAAAAATCTGTGCATACCATACATATGAGGCCGTATACATAAGCTTGCACGTAAGTTTAATGGCTGATTTTTCCATTGATTAGATTACTGCTAATGGCGTACTATTAGGCGAATACGTTGTAACATCTTTCTGGTTTTCTGTCCTTCCATCATGTTAGATGTTATATCCTAAATTTTTAAAAAGATGTTAAGTAGTACGTCAATGAGAAACTTCATCTGAGATTACGTAATATCATGCATAAGGATCAGATGTACATCTGTGTCTACCTTCTTCAGGTTTTTCGTACAGGACGACAATATGTATCCGTCATGAAAGAGTAATTTTTCGATTCCACCGTTAGAGAGAAGCGCACGTAAATAGTTTGTAGTTGCCATTTTAGCGAATAGCAGAATTCTGTGGGTCTAACTGATTTTAATTAAGACTGATTAAATTAATTATAAAATATTAGACGAGGCATATTCAAACGTTCTTGTACGAATGCTGGGAGATAATAAAATGAATGGTACCTAAATAAAACTTTTCTGCTGTTATTTTATAAGTGATACTAATTCTGTTTTAAGTTGTGTTCCCGGATCCTGCCTGAAATTCGCAGTTCAAATTATCTTTCAAAGGTCGTGGGGAAGACGGGTTTGTAAATTATATTTCACAAAAAGCAGAGGTGGACCTTATAGCGTCTTATCTATTTGAGTTACGTAATAGAACGGACTATCTTTGTCCATAGCCTCCGTCTATGGAAAGAGGGAAACAAAAGGAAGAAATCAACAGCTGAATTATTGTTATTATTATGATCTCTGGCCTACATAATCGTAGGTTGTATATATTCATTGTTACGTTAAAGGCTGGAAATAAAGAGATATGTACGTTGTGCAACCGGAAACAACAACCCTGCAATGCATTGCTAGAGGTGCACTGATAAAAGACAGCGCTTGTTAACATTTTTCAAAGAATATTCAAATGGTCTTCTCTATATGACAGATGACAGTGCGTAAAACGGTGCAGGGGTTGGTGTTTGCGGCTGTGCAAAGCATCTGACGCACTGGCCGACTGTCACGTGACGCTGGTCATGTAACCAGCACACCTGAACTTTGCAGTCGGGCAAAAGCCCCCTGGAATGCCGTTCCTCATGGCCACATTCAAGGCCTGTTTGGTTCGGCGCCAAGACTTGTAGCCCCTGTTATTACGGCGAGTGTCCACTGTACTGCACTGTGAGTCAGGATATGCAATAAGAAATTGTCGTTTTATACCCTTATTCATGTCTTTGTTCCCCTGCAGTTGATATGTGTACGATGGTTCATTCACTTATGGTGGATCGCACACAGTGTGTTGCAGTTTTTGTGACCAGCAGCGTTATATAAACACACTGGCGGAAAAAAATGGCGACACCAAGAAGGAGTTGTAAATGAAAGTTGGTAGGCGCGTTTCTACATCTTAAAGATTATATCTATTCAAATTTTAAGCCAATCGCGTTAAGAGTGGTGCTCGTAGTGCCGCTTTTAGAGTATCATTTAGGGTTGCTTTAAATACGTCCTGTAACGGCCGTGAGCGTCAGATTGGACGTGGAGAGTTGATGTTAACCCAAGACACCATTAGCAGAACCTCATTGAGTTTGAACGAGGTCGTGTGATACGGCTACAACATGATGGATGTTCCTTCTGCAATATTGCGGAAAGACTTGGCAGGAATTTAGCCACTGCACCTGACTGCTGGCGGCGGTGGTCACGAAAATATACACTACTGGCCATTAAAATTGCTACACCAAGAAGGAATGCAGGTGACAAACGAGTATTTATTGGATAAATATATTATAGTAGAACTGACATGTGCTTATATTTTCACGCAATTTGGGTGCATAGATCCTGAGAAATCAATACCCAGAAAAACCACCTCTGGCCATAATAACGGCCTTGATACGCATGGGCATTGAGTCAAACAGAGCTTGGATGGCGTGTACAGGTACAGCTGCCCATGCAGCTTCAACACGATATCACAGTACATCAAGAGTAGTTGCTGGCGTATTGTGACGAGCCAGTTGCTCGGCCACCATTGACCAGACGTTTTCAGTTAGAGATGTGGAGAATGTGCTGGCTAGGGTAGCAGTCAAACATTTTCTGTATCCAGAAAGACCCGTACAAGACCTGCAACATGCAGTCGTGCATTATCCTGCTGAAATGTAGGGTTTCGCAGGGATCGAATGAAGGGCAGAAAAAAATGTGTGTGAAATCTATGGGACTTAACTGCTAAGGTCGTTAGTCCCTAAGCTTACACACTACTTAACCTAAATTATCCTAAGGACAAACACACACACCCACGCCCGAGGGAGGACTCGAACCTCCACTGGGACCAGCCGCACAGTCCATGACTGCAGCGCTTTAGAACGCTCGGCTAATCCCGCGCGGCGAATGCAGGGTAGAGACTCGGATAGTAACACATCTGAAATGTAAGGTCCACTGTGTAAAGTGCCGTCAATGCGAACAAAAGGTGACGGAGGCGTGTAAGCAATGGCACCCCACACCATCACGCAGGGCGATACGCCAGTATGGCGATGACGAACACACGCTTCCAATGTGCGTTCACCGCGATGTTGCCAAACACGGATGCGACCATCATGATACTGTAAACGGAACCTGGATTCATCCGAAAAAATAACGTTTTGCCATTCGTGCACCCAGGTTCGTCGTTGAGTACACCATCGCAGGCACTCCTGTTGTGATGCAGCGTCAAGGGTAACCGCAGCCATGGTCTCCGCGCTGATAGTACATGCTGCTGCAAACGTCGTCGAGCTGTTCGTGCAGATGGTTGTTGTCTTGCAAACGTCCGCATCTGTTGACTCAAGGATCGAGACGTGGCTGCACGATCTTTTACAGCCATGCGGATAAGATGCCTGTCATCTCGATTGCTAGTGATATGAGGCCGTTGGGCTCCAGCACGGCGTTCCGTATTACCCTCCTGAACCCACCGATTCCATATTCTGCTAACAGTCATTTGATCTCGACCAACGCGAGCAGCAATGTCGCTATACGACAAACCGCAATCGCGATAGGCTACAATCCGTCCTTTATCAAAGTCGGAAACGTGATGGTACGCATCTCTCCTCCTTACACAAGGCATCACAACAACGTTTCACCAGGCAACGCCGGTCAACTGCTGTTTGTGTATGAGAAATCGGTTGGAAACTTTCCTCGTGTCAGCACGTTGTAGGTGTCGCCACCGGCGCCAACCTTGTGTGAATGCTCTGAGAAGCTAATCATTTGCATATAACAGCATCTTCTTCCTTTCGGTTAAATTTCGCGTCTGTAGCACGTCACCTTCGTGGTGTAGCAATTTTAATGGCCAGTAGTGTAGCCGTCCTTGTATTGCCCGACTTATTGCAGCAGGCATGGAACTCCATCTCACAAACTGACACCCTGCGCCTGTACAACAATATGCACATTTCCATGCTTTCATTTAATATTCTGGCGGTTAAACCAGTTATTAATGTTCCAGCGTTTCGTATTTGCAACGGCGTATTTCGCGCTCATATTAACCACGTTGATAGATAGCACAACATTTTGTAATAGTGAAACTTATCAGAAATGCTGTAAAGATATGTGAACTCAAGCCGGTGCACTGTTGACTTGGACTACTCTTACCTCGCGGGAGTTAATTCCGAGATGGGAACCTGTAGTTTACAAACATGATGAAATCTCTGTGTCGCATCGTCAATGTTTGGGTGCGAAAGACACAGTAAATGGCCAGTGGTGTTTGGATACAAGCTACTCAAATCCGAAGAGATGTTCCATGCAGTGACCGTAGCCCCGTTACTCTCTTGGAGAGAAATCGGTTTGGAGCCTGCAGTTTTCAATCGATATGAAATTTCGGAGTCACAACGTCAGTGTGAGGTTGCGAGGGCAACAGAGAACACCAAGTGGTGCATCGGATAAGAGCTACTGGCCGTCTAGGAATGGCACCCTGCGGTCACAATAGCCACGTTAGTCTCTTGGAGAGAAGTCGGCATGAAGCCTGTAGTTTTCAATCACGATGCAATTTCTATGACGCATCGTCAATTTGCGAGAGCAGGGGTTACAGTAAAAGGGCAGTGGTGCATTGGAAACAAACTACTGGACTCCCAGGACAGGTTCTATGCGATGACCGTGGCCGCATTAGTGTCATCGAGAGAAGTCAGTGTGGCTCCTGGAGTTTTCAATCGCAATGGAATTTCTGTGTCGGATCGTCTATGCGAGGGTGCGAGAGTTACTGTACATGATCAGTGTTACTTTGGATACAAGGTACTGGACTCCAAGGTGATGTTCCATATGGTGACTGCAGGCGCATTAGCCTATTGATGTGAATTCGCATGGATCCCGTAATTTTCAATCACTATGCAACTTCTGTGTCGCATTGTTAATATGATAGTGCAAGAGTTACAATAAATGGGCAGTGGTGGGTTAGATACAAGCTACTGGACTACCAGGAGAGGTTCCATGTGGTGACCATTGCCGCGTTAGTCTCTTGGAGAGACGTCTACATGGAGCGAGTAGTGATCAACAGCGATGCAATTTTTGTGTCACATCGTCAATGTGATGGTGTGTGGGGGGGGGGGGGTTACATTAAATGTGCTGTTGTGCATCGGATACAAGCTACTGAACTCCCAGGAGAGATTCTATGCCATAACTGTAGCCGTGTTAGTATCGTCGGGAGAAGACGGTATCGCCGGCCGAAGTGGCCGCGCGGTTCTGGCGCTGCAGTTGGAACCGCGAGACCGCTACGGTCGCAGGTTCGAATCCTGCCTCGGGCATGGATGTGTGTGATGTCCTTAGGTTAGTTAGGTTTAACTAGTTCTAAGTTCTAGGGGACTAATGACCTCAGCAGTTGAGTCCCATAGTGCTCAGAGCCATTTGAACCATTGAAGACGGCATCGAGTCTCTGTTTTTCAATCGAGATGCAATTTCTGGGTCGCATCGTCAATGAGAGGGTGCGTGGGTTGCTGTAAACTGGCAGTGCTTCATCGGATACAAGATCCTGAACTCCCAGGATGAGTTCCATGTGGTGACCATAGCCGCCTTAGTCTGTTGGAGATAAGGCTGCAAGGAGCCTGTAGTTTTCAAACTTGATGAAATTTCTGTGTCGCATCATCAATTGTGAGGATGCGAGAGTCACTGTAAATGTGCAGTGGTGCACAGGATACAATCTACCGGATTCCAACGAGAAGTTCCATGTCGTGACTGTAGGCGCATTAGTCATTTGGAGAGAATTCACATGAATGTTGCAGTTTTCAATCACGATGCAATTTATGTGTCCCATCGTCAATATGAGTGTGTAACAGTTACAGTAAACAGCCCGGGGTGCTGTATCTGTAGTTGGGTTTGTCTCTTAGAGGTATGTCTGCAGGAGACTGTAGTTTTCATTCGTGAAGCAATTCAAATGTCGCATAATCCATCCGAAGGTAAGACGATTACATTAAGAAGGCAGTGGTGCATCGGATTCAAGCTACTGGACTCTCAAGAGAGGTTCCATGCGGTGACTGTAACCGCGTTATTCTCTTGGATAGAAGTCGGCATTGAGCCTCTGGTTTTCATTCGTGCTGCGATTTCTCTTTCGTATCGTCAATGAGAAGGTGCCAGTGTTACAGTACATGAGCAGTGGTCCATCAGATAGAGGGTACTGGACTCCCAGTACAGGATCCATACGGTGACCATAGCGACGTCGGCATGGACACTGTAGTTTCAAATTGCGATGCACTTTCTGTGTCGCATCGGCAATGTGAGGGTTCGAGGGTTACAGTAAACGGGCAGTGGTGCATTGGATACAAGCTACGAGACTTCCAGGAGATTTTCCATGCGGAGACCATAGCCGCATTCATCTCTTGGACAGATCACAGAGTGGAGACTGTACTTTTCATTCACGATGCAATTCCTGTGTCGCATCGTCAATGTGATGATGTAGGGTTACAGTAAACGGGCAGTGCTGCATCGGATACAAGCTACTGGACCCGCAGGAGAGGTTAAATGCGGTGACCAACGTCGCTTTAATCTCTTGGAGATAATTTGTCATGGAGCCTGTAGTTTTCGATTGCGATTCAATTTCTGTGTCGCATCGTCAATGTGAGGGGTCAACGGCTACAGTAAAGGGGCAGTGGTGCATCGTTTACAAGCTACTGGACTCCCAGAGAGGTTGCATGCGGTGGCCATAGCAGCGTTAGTGTCTTGGAGAGAAGTCTGCATGGAGCCTGTAGATTTAAATCACAATGCAATTTCTGTGTCGCATCGTCGATGTGAGGGTGTGAGAATTACAGTAAATGGTCAGTGGTGCAACGGATACAAAGTGCTGGACTACCAGGACAGGTTGCATGCGGTGACAATATCTGCGTTAGGCTTTGGGAGAGAAGTCGGCATGGAGAACGTACTATTCAATCGCGATACAATTTCTGTGTCACTTCATCAATGTGAAGGTGCGAGGGTTAGAGTAATCGGGCAGTGCTGTATAGGATAGAAGCTGCTGGACTCCGAGAAGTACCATTTTATGACCCTTGGAGAGAAGTTGGCACAGAGGCTGTAACTTTGAATCGCAATGCAATTTCGTAGTTGCATCGTCAATGTGAGGGCGCAAGGTTTACAGTAAATGGGCAGTGGTGCATTGGATACAAGCTACTAGAGTCCCATGAGAGATCCCATACAGTAACCGTTGCCACCTTGTTCTCTTGGAGAAGGGTCGGTATGGAGCCTGTAGTTTTCAGTTGTGATGCAATTTTACTGTCGCATGCCCAATGTAAGGGTACGAGAGTTACAGTATATAGTAAGTGGTGCATCGGATACAAGTATCTAGACTTCCAGAAGAGGTTCCATGCGGTGAATGAATCCACGTTATTCTCTTGGAGATATCTCGGGATGTAGCCTGTAGTTTTCATTCGCGATTCAATTTCTGAGATACATCATCAGTGTGAAAGTGCGAGGGTTACAGTAAAAAGGCAGTGGTGCATTGGACACAAGCTATTGGTATCCCAGGAGAGATTCCACGTGGTGGCCGTAGTCGAGTTAGTAT
Source organism: Schistocerca serialis cubense (assembly GCF_023864345.2). Classification (NCBI taxonomy): domain Eukaryota; kingdom Metazoa; phylum Arthropoda; class Insecta; order Orthoptera; family Acrididae; genus Schistocerca; species Schistocerca serialis. Next base: position 164,633,722 of record NC_064643.1, on the reverse strand, counting down.
CTTGGAGAGAAGTCGGCATGGGACTCTAGTTTTTAATAGTGGAAGAATTTCTGTGCTTCATCGTCAATGTGAGTGTGCGAGGGTTACAGTAAACGGATAGTCCTTCATCGATGAAAGCTACTGGACTCCTAAAAGAGATTCCATGCAGTGACCGTAGCCACGTTAGTCTCTTGGAGAGAATTCGCCATGGAACCAGTAGTTTTCAATCGCGTCGCTATTGTCTGACGCATTGTCAATGTGAGGGTGTGGATGTTACAGAAAATGGGCAAAATGGGAAACTGGCAGCTTGGATACAAGCTACTGGACTCCCAGGAGGGGTTCCATGCGGTGACCGTAGCTGTGTTAGTCTCTTAGGGATACGCTGGTATGTATCCTGTAGTTTGCAATAGCGATACAATTTCTGTGTCGCATAGACAATGCGAGGGCGCCACGTTTACAGTAAACAGGAAGTGGTGCATCAGATACACGCTACTGGACTCCCAGAGTAGGCTCTGTTCGGTGATCGTAGCCGCGTTAGTATCTTGGAGAGAAGACAGCATGGAGGATGTAGTTTTCAATCGGGATACAGTTTCTGTTTCGCATCATCAATGTGAGTCTGTGTGTGATACCTTAAACGGACAGTGGTGCATCTGTTACAAGCCACTGAGCTCGCAGGAGAGGTTATATGTGGTGACCGTAGCCACGTTACTCTCTTGGATAGAAGTAGTTTTCAATCATGATGCAATTTCTCTGTCGCATCGTCAATGTGTGTATGTGTGAAGGTTACAGTTATCGGGCAGTGGTGCATCGGACAGAAGCTACTGGACTCCCAGATGAAGTCCCAAGCGGTGCCTGTAACCGCATTATTCTCTTGGAGAGATGTCGGTATGGGCCTGTAGTTTTCAATTGCGCTGCATTTTCAGTGGCACCTCGTCAATGTGAGATTTCTATGGTTACAGCAAATGGGCAGTGGTGCAACGCATACAAGATACTGGACTCCCAGTAGAGGTTCCAAGCGGTGACTGTGGCCAGGTTAGTATCTTGGAGAGAAGTCGGCATGGACTCGGTAGTTTTCAATGGCGATGCAATTTCTGTGTCGCATCATCAATGTGAGGATGCGAGGGTAACAGTAAATAGGAAGTGGTGCATCGGATACAAGCTACTTGACTCCCAGGAGAGGTTCCATGTGGTTAACGTCATTCCATTACTCTCTTGACAGATGTCGCCAGGGAGCCTGTAGTTTTCAATCATGATGCAATTTCTGAGTCGCATCCTCAATGCGTGGTGCGAGGGTTACAGTAACCAGCCAGTGTTGAATAGGATACAAGATTCTCGTCTCCCAGAATAGTTTCCACGCAGTGACTGTAGCCCCGTAGGTCTCTTGGAGAGAAGTCTGCATACAGCCTGTAGTGTTGAATCGCGATGCAATTTCTGTGCCTCATCGTCAATGTGTGGGTGCGAGGGTCACAGTAAACGTGCATTGCTGCTGCGGATACAAGCTACTGGAGTCCCACAATATGTCCCATGTGGTGTCTGTAGTCGCGTTAGTTTCTTGGAGGTACGTCGACATGGAGCCCGTAGTTTTCAATCGCCATGAAATTTCTGTGTCCCTTCGATAATGTGAGTGTATGTGGGTTAATGTAAATGGGCAGTGGTTGAAAAATGGCTCTGAGCACTATGGGACTTAACTGCTGTGGTCATCAGTCCCCTAGAACTTAGAACTACTTAAACCTAACTAACCTAAGCACATCACACACATCCATGCCCGAGGCAGGATTCGAACCTGCAACCATAGCGGTCGCGCGGTTCCAGAATGTAGTGCCTAGAACCGCATGGCCACTCCGGCCGGCCGGGCAGTGGTGCATCGGGTCAAAGCTACTGTACTTCCAGGGGAGGTTTCATTCGGTGACTGTAGCCGCTTTAGTTTGGAGAGGATTTGACTTTGAGCCTGTAGCTTTCAATTGCACTGCAATTTCTGTGTTGCAACGTTAACTTGTGGGTGGGAGGGTTTCAGTAAACAGGCGCTGGTGCATCAGATACAAGATGCTGGTCACCCAGGAGAGGTTCTTACCGTAGAACAAAAAAATGTTCAATTTTTTGTGAAATCTTATGGGACTTAACTGCTAAGGTCATCAGTCCCTGAGCTTACACACTACTTAACCTAAATTATCCTAAGGACAAACACACACACCCATGACCGAGGGAGGACTCGAACCGCCGCCGGGACCAGCCTCTCTTACCGTAGAACCATTGGTCTCGTGGAAAGAAGTCGGCATAGGGCCTGTACTGTTCAACCGCAATGCAATTTCTGTGTCTCATCATCAATGTGTGGGTGCGAGGTTTATGGTGAACGGGCATTGTTGTTTCGGATACAAGCTACTGGGCCCCTATAAGAGGTTCCATGCGGTGACTGTAGCCGCATAAGATTGTTGGAGATAAGTCAGCATGCAACCTGTAGTTTTCAACTGCAATTCAATTTCCATGGCGCATCATACATGTGAATGTCCGAGGGTAAAAGCAAACCAGCAGTGGCGCATCGGATAAAATCTATCAGACTCCCATGAGAGGCTCAATGCGTTCACCGTAGCCCCTTGGAGAGAAGTAGGAATGCGATGCAATTTCTGTGCAACATTTTCAATGTGAGGATGTGATGGTTACACTAAACGAGCAATGGTAAACTGGGTACAAGTTACGGCATTCCTACGAGATTTTCCATGTGGGGACCATAGCTGCATTAGCCTGTTGCGTAGGAGGCAGAATGTAGCCCTCAGTTTTCAATTTCAATGCAATTTCTGTGTCGCATGGTAAATGTATGGGAGCAAGGGTTGCAGAAAACAGGCTTTGGTGCGTAGGATACAAGATGGTGGTGGTGGTGGTGGTGGTTAGTGTTTAACGTCCCGTCGACAACGAGGTCATTAGAGACGGAGCGCAAGCTCGGGTTAGGGAAGGAGTGGGAAGGAAATCGGCCGTGCCCTTTCAAAGGAACCATCCCGGCATTTGCCTGAAACGATTTAGGGAAATCACGGAAAACCTAAATCAGGATGGCCGGAGACGGGATTGAACCGTCGTCCTCCCGAATTCGAGTCCAGTGTGCTAACCACTGCGCCACCTCGCTCGGTGGATACAAGCTACTGGATTCTCTTGAGAGGTTACATTCGGTGACGGTTGTCGCGTAAGTCTCTTGGAGAAGTCTGCATGGAAACTGTAGTTTTCAATCACGCTGCAATATCTGTGTCGCATCGTCAATGTCAGGGTGCAGGGGTTACAGTAAACAGCCAGTGGTGGCTCAAATGGCTCTGAGCACTATGGGACTCAACTGCTAAGGTCATTAGTCCCCTAGAACTTAGAACTAGTTAAACCTAACTAACCTAAGGACATCACAAACATCCATGCCCGAGGCAGGATTCGAACCTGCGACCGTAGCGGTCTCGCGGTTCCAGACTGCAGCGCCTTTAACCGCACGGCCACTTCGGCCGGCAGCCAGTGGTGCATCGGATATAGGTTACTGGACTACCAGGAGAAGTTCCATGTGGTGTTTCTAGCCCGATACTCTTCTGAGAGAAGTCGGCATGGAGCCTGCAGTCTTCAATCGCATCGTCAATGAGAGGCTACGAGGGCTATAGTAAATGGGCAGTGGTGCATCGGATGCAAGCTATTAGACTCCCAGGAGAGGTTGCATTCGGTGACCATAGCCGGTCTCCAGGAGAGAAGTCAGCATGGAGCCTGTAATTTTGAATTATGATGCAATTTCGGTGTTGCACCGTGAATTTGAGGGTTACATTAAACGGGAAGTGGTGCATTGCATACATGGTACAGGACTCCCAGGTGAGGGTCCATGCGATGACCATCGCCGCGATAGTCTCTTGAGAGAAATGTCGGAATGGAGACTGTAGTTTTCTAGTGGGATACAATTTCTGTGTCAAATCGTCAATCTGAGGAAGCGAGGGTTGCAGTAAACAGGCAGTGTTGCATCGGATACAAGCTAATGGCCTTCCAGGACAAGTTCCATGCGGTGACCGTAGTCACGTTAGCCTCTTGGATACAAGTCGGCATGCAGCCTGTAGTTTTCAATATCCATGCAATTTGTATGATACATTGTCTATGTTTGTGTGCGAGAGTTACAGTAAATGGGCAGTGGTGCATTGGATACAAGCTACTGGAATCCCAGAGAGGTTCCATGTGGTGACCATACAAGGGTGAGTGGTTTGGAGAGAAGTCGGAAGCGACCCTGTAGTTGTCAATCGCGATTCAATTTCTGTGTCGCATCATCCATGTGAGGGTTACAATAAACGGACTGTGGTGAATCAGATACTAGCTACTGGACTCCCAGGAGACGTTCCAATCAGTGACCGTAGCCGCGTTCATCTGTAGGAGAGAAGTTAGCATGGAGCCTGTAGCTTTCAATCGCGTTGCAATTTCTTGTTTTGCATCGTGACTCTGAGGGTTACATTAAACGGGAAGTGGTGCATCAGATAGAAGCTACTTTACTCCCAGGAGAGGACCCATACAGTGACCGTAGCCGCCTTATTCCCTTGGGGAGATTTCGGCATTGTGACTGTAGTTCTCAACTGCGATGCAATTTCTATGTCACATCGCCAATATGAGGGTTCGAGCGTTAGAGTAAATTGGCGGCGGTGCTTCTAATATAACCTACTAGACTCCCAGGAGGAGTTCCATGCGGTGACATTAGTCGCGTTAATTTCTTGGAGAGAAGTCGGCATGGAGCACGTAGTTTTCAATCTCTCTGTAATAACTGTGTCGCATCGTCAATGTGAGGGTGCAATGGTTGCAGTAAACAGTCAGTGGTGCATGGGAAAGAAGCTGTTGGGACTCCCAGGAGAAATTCCATGCGGTGACCGTAGCGGCTTTAGTCTCTTGGAGAGACTTCGGCATAGCAACTGTAGTTCTCAACCGTGATGTAATTTCTATGCCGCATCGTCAGTGGGTGGTTTCCAAGGTTCCAGTAAATTGTCAGTGGTGCATCAGATAAAAGCTACAGGAATTCCAGTTGAGGTTTAAAGCGATGATCACTGCCGCGTTTAGCCGCTTTAAGAAAAGTCGGCAAGGTGCCTGTAGTTTTCAATTGTGATGCAATTTCTGTTTGTATCATCAATGTGAGTGTTCGAGGGCTACAGTAAACGGGCTGAGGTGCATCGGATAGGAGCCACTGCACTCTCAGGAGAGGTTCCATGCGGTAACCATTGCAGCGTTAGTGTCTTGGAGAGAAGCCGGCAGGGGTCTGTAATTTTCAATTGCAATGCAAATTCTGTGCGATATCGTCAATATGAGGTTGCCAGGGTTACAGTAAACGGGCAGTAATGCATCGGATACAAGTAATGGGAAAGCGAGGAGAGGTTAATTGTAGTGACAGTAGCTGTGTTAGTCCCTTGGAGAGAAGTCGGCATGGAGCCAGTAATTTTCAATAGTGATGCAATTACTGGGTCATATCGCAAACGTGATGGTGCAAGGGTTACAGTACATGGGCAGTGATGCTTCGGATACAAGCTACTGGACTCCCAGGGCAGGTGGAATATGGGGACCGTAGCCGTCTTAGTCTCTTGGAGAGAAATCTGCATGGAGCCTGTAGTTTCCAATCTCGGTGCAATTTCTGTAGGAACCATAGTCGTGTAAGTCTCTTGGAGAGAAGTAGGCATGGTGCCTGTAATTTTAAAATCACAATGCAATTTCTGTGTCTCACTGTGAATGTGAGGGTGTGAGGGCAAAAGTAAACAGGCAGCTTTGCATCAGATACATGCTACAGGACTCCCAGGAGAGTTCATCTACATCTACATCTACATTTACACTCCGCCAGCCACCCAACGGTGTGTGGCGGAGGGCACCTTACGTGCCACTGTCATTACCTCCCTTTCCAGTTCCAGTCGCGAATGGTTCGCGGGAAGAGCGACTGCCGGAAAACATCTGTGCGCGCTCGAATCTCTCTAATTTTACATTCCTGATCTCCTCGGGAGGTATAAGTAGGCGGAAGCAATATATTCGATACCTCATCCAGAAACGCACCCTCTCGAAACCTGGACAGCAAGCTACACCGCGATGCAGAGCGCCTCTCTTGCAGAGTCTGCCACTTGAGTTTGCTAAACATCTCCGTAACGCTATCACACTTACCAAATAACCCAGTGATGAAACGCACCACCCTTCTTTGGATCTTCTCTATCTCTTGTGTCAACCCGACCTGGTACGGATCCCACACTGATGAGCAATACTCAAGTATAGGTCGAACGAGTGTTTTGTAAGCCACCTCCTTTGTTGATGCTCTACATTTTCTACGGACTCTCCCAATGAATCTCAACCTGGTACCCGCCTTACCAACAACTAATTTTATATGATCATTCCACTTCAAATGTTTCCGTACGCATACTTCCAGATGTTTTACAGAAGTAACTGCTACCAGTGTTTGTTCCACTATCATATAATCATAATAGTCATACAATAAAGGATCCTTCTTTCTATGTATTCGCAATACATTACATTTGTCTATGTTAAGGGTCAGTTGCCACTCCCTGCAACAAGTGCCTAACCGCTGCAGATCTTCCTGCATTTCGCTGCAATTTTCTGACACTATCTACTATCTACTATCTACTAGGTCATTTATATATATTTTGGAATCAATGGTCCCATAACACTCCCCTGTGGCACGCCAGAGGTTACTTTAACGTCTGCAGACGTCTCTCCATTCTGTTTGCTAAAAACTCTTCAATCCAGCCACACAGTTGGTCTGATATTCCGTAGGCTCTTACTTTGTTTATCAGGCGACAGTGCGGAACTGTATCGAACGCCTTCCAGAAGTCAAGGAAAATTGAATCTATCTGGGAGCTTGTATCTAATATTTTCTGGGTCTCATGAACAAATAAAGCGACAATAGCCACGTTAATCTCTTGGAGAGAAGTCGGCATGAAGTCTGTAGTTTTCAATAGCACTGCAATTTCCGTGTCGCATCGTCAATGTGAGGGTGCATGGGTTACAATAAATGGGCAGTGGTGCATCAGATACAAGCAACTGTATTCCCATGAGAGGTTCCATGCTGTGACCATAGCCAGGTTAGTCTCTTGGACAGAAGTTGGCATGGAGACTGCTGTTTTCAATCACGATGCAATTTCTCTGTCGCATCGTCAATGTGAGAGTTCGATAGTTACAGTAAACAGGCGGTGGTGCACCGGATTCAAGCTACTGTACTGCCAGGAGAGGTACCATTCAGTGACCATACCCGCGTTAGTCTCTTGCTGAGAAGTCAGCATGGAGCCTGTAGTTTTCAATTGCTCTGCAATTTCTGGGTCACATCGTCAATGTGAGGGTTTGAACGCTACGGTATATGGCCAGTGGTGCTTCAGATATAAACTACTGAACTCCCAGGAGAGGTTAATTATGGTGACCATAGCAGTGTTAGTCCCTTGGAGAGAAGTCGGCATTCAGCATGTAGTTTTCAATCGCGGAGCTATTTCGGGAGCGTATCATCAATCAGAGGGTGTGAGGGTTACAGTAAAAAATTCAAATGGCTCCAAGCACTATGGGTCTTGACATCTGAGGTCATCAGTCCCCTAGACTTAGAACTACTTAAACCTAACTAGCCTAAGGACATCACACACATCCATGGCCGAGGCAGGATTCTAACCGGCAACTGCTGTAGCAGCGCTGTCCTGGGCTGAAGCGCCTAGAACCGCTCGGCCACAGCGGCCGGCCGCGTACTGTAAACGGGCTGTTGTGCATTGGATAGAAGTTAATGGACTCCCTGGGGAGGTTCCACGTGGTGACCATAACAGCGTTAGTCTCTTGGAGAGAAGTCGGCATGGAGCATGAAGATTTCAGTCGCTCTGCAATATCTGTGTTACATGGTCATTGTGAGGGTTCACGGGCTGCAGTAAATGGGCGTTGGTGCACACTATACAAGCTACTGGAATCCAATGAGAGGTTCCATGCGGGGACCGTAGCCGGGTTAGTCTGTTGGAGAAAAGTCTGCATGAAGCCCGTAGTGTTCAATCACCATGCAAATTCGTGTCGCATCGTCAATGTGAGGGTTCGAGGGGTTACTGTAATTGGTCAGTGGTTCATCGGATACAAGCAACTGTATTCCTAGGAGAGGTTCCATACTGTGACCATAGGCATGTTAGTCTTTTGCAGAGAACTCCACATGGAGCCCATAGTTTTCAATCATGATACAATATTTGCCTATGAGGACTACAATAAATGGGCTGTGGTGCTTTGGATACTAGCCTCTGGACTCCCAGGAGAGTTTCAGTATTTTGACCGCAGCCCCGTTACTCTCTTGAGAGAAGTCGGCATGGAGCCTGTAGTATTCAAACGCAATGCAATTTCTGTGTTGCATCGTCAATGTGAGAAAGTGAGGGTTGCAGTAAACAGATATAAGCTACTGGACTCCCAGGGGAGGTGGAGTGTGGGGACCATAGCCGTCTTCGTCTCTTGGAGAGAAGTCGGGATCTAGCCTGTAGTTTCCAATGCGACGCATTTTATGTGACGCATCATCAATGTGAGGGTGCAAGGGTTTCATTAAACTGGCAGTAGTGCAGCAGATACAAGTTACTTGACTCCCAGGCCCGTTACATGTGGGGACCGTAGCCGTGTAGGTCTCTTGGAGAGAGGACGGCATGGTGCCTGTAGTTTTCAATCACGATGCAATATCTATGACACAACGTCTATGTGAGGGTTCGAGGGTTACAGTAAATCGTCAGTGGTGCATCTTATATAAGCTACTGGGCTCCCAGGAGAGGTTCCATGCAGAGACCACTGCCACTTTAGTCTCTCTGAGAAACGTCTGCATAGAGCCTGTAGTCTCAATCGCAATGAAATTTCTGTGTCTCATCGACAATTCGAAGAAGCGAGTTACAGTAAACGGGCTATGGTGAATCGGATACAAGCTATTGGACTCCAATGAGATGTTCTCTGCGGGGACCATAGCCTGGTTAGTCGGTTCGAGAGAAGTTGTCATGAAGTCTGTAGTGTTCAAACATGATGCAATTTCTGTGGCGCATCGTCGTTGTGAGGGTGACAAAGTTACAGTAAATCGGCTGTGGTGCAACGGATACAAGCTGGAGAACTCACAGGAGAGCTTCCACCATGCGGTGATAGTAGCCGCGTTACTCTTTTGGAGAGAATTCGGCATAGAGCATTTACATTTCATTGCGAAGCAATTTCTGTGTCGCTTGGTCAATGTGAGGGTTCACAGGCTACAGTAAATGGGCAGTGGTACATTGGATACAAGATGCTGGACTACAATAAGAGGTTGCATGCGGGGACTGTAGCCTAGTTAGTCTGTTGGAGAGAGGTCAGCATGAAGCCTGTAGTGTTCAATAACGATGCAACTTCTGTGTCACATCGTCAATGTGATGGTGGGAGGGTGCGAGAGTTACAGTAAATGGGCAGTGGTTTATCGGATACAAGCAACTTTATTTCCAGGAGAGGTTATTCTGTGACCATAGCCGTGTTAGTCTCTTGGAGAGAAGTTGGCATGTAGGCTGCAGTTTTTGATCGCAATGTAATTTCTCTGTCGCCTCGTCAATGTGGGGGTTCAATGGTTACAGTAAACAGGCAGTGTTGCACCGGATGCAAGCTACTGTACTGCAAGGAGAGGATCCATTCGGTTACCATAGCCGTGTCAGTCTGTTGCAGAGAAGTCAGCATGGAGCCTGAAATTTTCAATCGTGATGGAATTTCAGTATGTGCATCGTCAATGTGACGGTGTGAGCATTACACTAAACAGATGCAATTTACTTGACTCCCAGTAGAGGTTCCATGCAGTGACCGTAGCCTTGTTTGTCTCTGGGAGAGAAGTCGTCATACAGCCTGTAGTTTCCAAACGCTCTGCAATTTCTGTGTCGCATTGTCAATGTGAAGGTGCGAGCGTTACAGTAACCGGGCAGTGGATCATCAGATACAAGCTACTGGACTCCCAGGAGAGGTTTCATGTGTTACCCGAATCCGCATTAGTCTCTTGGAGAGAATTTAGCATGGAGAGTTTAGTTCTCAGTTGCAATGCAATTTCTGTGTCGCATCACCAATGGGCAGGTGCGAGTGTTACAGTAAACGGGTAGTGGGGCATCAGATACAATCTACTTGCGCTCCCAGGAGAGGTTCCATGCAGTGATGGTAACCGCGTTAGTCTCTTGGAGAGAAGTCGGCCTGGCGCCAGTAGTTTTCAACCGCGATTCAATTTCTGTGTTGCATCGACAATGTGAGGATGCGACAGTTACAGTAAACGGGCAGTTGTACTTCGGATACAAGCTCCTGGACTCCCAAGATATGTGCCATGCGGTGACCAAAGCTGCATTAGTCTCTGCGAGAGAAGTCGCCATGAAGCCTGTAGTTTTCAATCGCAATGCAAGTTCAGTGTCGTATCATCATTGTGAGGATGAGATGGTTACAGTAAATGGCAGTGGTGCATCGGATACATGCTACTGGACTCCCAGGACAGGTTTCATGCGGGGACCATTGCTGTGTTAATCTCTCGGAGAGAAGTCAGCATGAGCTTGAACTTTCAAATTTCTGTGTTGCATCGGCAGTGTGGTTGGGAGAGGGGGCGGGGGGGGGGGGCGGTTACAGTAAACCACCAAAGGTGCTTTGGATAGAAGCTACTGGGTTCCCAGCAGATGTTCCATGTAGTGACCAAATCCATATTAGTTTCTTGGGGAGAAGTCAGCATGGAGAGTGTAGTTCTCAGTTGAAATTCAATTTCTGCATCGCATCGCCAATGTGAGGGTGTAGGTGTTACAGTAAATGGGTAGTGGTGATTCAGTTACAATGTACTTGACTCCCAGGAGAGGTTTCATGCACTGATCGTAGCCGCGTTAGCCTCTTCGAGTAAAGTCGGCATGAAGCCTGTGGTTTCAATCGCGATGCAATTTCTGTGACCCATCACCAATTTCAGGGAGCGAGAGTTACCGTCGAAGGCACTGATGCATCGGATACAAGCTGCTGGACTCCCAGGAGAGGTTCACTGCGGTGACTGTAGCGGTGTTAGTCTCTTGGAGAGAAGTCAGCGTGGAACCTGTACTTTTCAATTGTGATGCAATTTCTGTGTCACGTTGTCATTGTGAGGGTGAGAGGGTTACAGTAAATGGCAATGGTGCACTGCACACAAGCTGCTAGACTCCCAGGAGAGATTCCATGCAGTGACGATAGTCGCGTTAGTCTCTTGGAGTAAAGTCGGCCAGGAGCCTGTAGTTTTCAATCGCGATTCAATTTCTCTGTTGCATCGTTAACATGACGGTGCAACGCTTACAATAAATGGGTAGTGCTACATGGGATACATGCTGCTGGACTCCTCGGAGAGGTTCCATGCGGTGACCATAGCTGCGTTAGTCTCTTCGAGAGACGTCGACATGCAGTCTGTAGCTTTCAATCGCGCCGCAAATGCTGTGGTGTATCGTCTTGTCAGGGTGTGAGGGTTACAATAAATGGCATTGGCCCATCAGATACATGCTGCTGGACTCTCAGGAGAGATTCCATGCAGTAATGGTAGCTGCGTTAGTCATTTGGAGAAAAGTCGGCATGGCGCCTGTAGTTTTCAGTCGCGATGCAATTTCTGCGTCGCATCGTCAATGTGAGGCGGCGAGGGTTATAGTAAATGGGCAGTGGTGCATCGGATACAAGCTAGAGGACTCCCAGGAGAGGTTACATGCGGTGAACGTAGAAGCATTAATCTCTTCTAGAGAAGTCGGCCTGCAAAATGAAGTTTTCAGTTGTGATGCAATTTCTGTGTTTCATCGCCAATGTGAGGGTGCGAGTGTAACCGTGAATGGGCAGTGGTGCATAGTTACAAGTTACTGGGTTCCCATGAGACTTCCATGCGGTCACAATAGCCACCTTAGTCTCTTGGAGAGAAGTCAGCATGAGCCTGAAGTTTCAAACACAATGAAATTTCTGTGCCCCATCGTGAGCGTGGGGGAGCAAGGGTTACAGTAAACCGCCAATGGTGTTTCGGATACATAGTACACGTTCCATGGGGTGACCGTGGCCACGTTAGTCTCTTGTAGAAAAGCTGTCATGGAGCCTGTACTCTAATATAGCGATGCAATTTCTATGCCAACTCGTGATTGTGAGGGTGTGAGGGTTACAGTCAGTAGGCAGTGGTACAGGTGACACAAGCTACTGGACTCCAAGGAGAGGTTCCTTGTGATGACCGTAACCGCCTTAGCCTCTTGGAGAGTAATCCATATGGAGCCTTTAGTTTTCAATCGCGTTGCAATTTCTGTGTCGCAATGTCAATGTGAGGGTGTGAGGATTACAGTAAACGGGTAGTGGTGCACCGGAGAGAAGCTACTGGACTCCCAGGAGTCCGTCGATGCCATGACATAAGCCGCATTAGTCTCTTACAGAGAAGTAGGCATAAAGATTGTAGATTTAAATCACGCCACAATTTCTGTGTTTCATTGTCAATGTGAGGTTGCGAGAGTTACAGTAAATGGGCATTGGTGCATCGGATACAAGCTACTAGACACCCAGGAGACGTCTCATGCAGTGACTGTTGCTGCGTTAATCCATTAGGGAGAATTCGGCATGAGCCTGAAGTTTCAAACGCAATGAAATTACTGTGTGGCATCGTCAGCGTGGGGGAGCAACGCTTAAGGTAAACAACCAATGGTGCTTCGGATGCATGCTACAGAACTCTCAGGAGAGGTTCTATGTGGTGACGGTAGCGACGTTAGTATCTTGGAGAAAAGTCGGCATGGAGAGTGTAGTTCTCAGGAGAGGTTCATTGCAGTCTCTCCGAGAGATGTTGGCAGAGAGCACGTAGTTTCCAAACGCGATGCAATTACCGTGATGCATCGTCGATGTGGTGTTGGGAGGTTTACAGTAATCGGGCAGGGGTGCATTGAATACAAACTACTGGACTTGCAGATGATTTTCCATGTGGTGACCGTAGCCATGTTAGTCTCTTGGACAGAAGTTAGCATGGCGCCTGTAGTTTTCAATTTGGATGCAATTTCTGTGTTGCATCGTCATTGTGAGGGTGCAAGCAAATACAAGTTACTGGACTCAAAGTGGGGTTCCATGCAGTGACACATCCGCAGAAGTCGGCTTGGAGCATGTAGTTTTCAATCAAGATGCAATTTCTGTGTCGCATCGTCAATGGGAGGGTGCAAGGATTATAGTAAACTGGCAGTGGTGCTTCGGATACAAGCTACTGGACTCCCAGGAGAGGTTGCATGTGGCGACCATGGAGGCCTTAGTCTCTTGAAAAGGGATCGGTATTGAGCCTTAGTCTTCAATTTCTCTGCAATTTTCCTGTTGCATCGTCAATGTGACGATGTGAGGGTCAAAGTAACTAGGCAGTTTTGCATCAGATAACAGTTACTCGACTACCAAGATATATTCCACGTGGTGACCACAGTTGTGTTACTCTCTTGCTGACAAGCCAGCACGGAGCCAGTAGTTTTCAATCGCAAAGCATTTTCTGTGGCGCAACATCAACATGAGGGTGTGAGGGTTATAGTAAATGAGCGTTGGTGCATCGGATACAAGCTACTGGACTCCCAGGGTAGGTTCCATGCAGTGACCAGAGCCGCGTTAGTCTCCTGGAGAGAAGTCGGCGTGGAGACTATAGTTCTCAATTGCGATGCAGTTTCTGTTAGGCTTCGTCAATGTGAGGTTTCGAAGGTTATAGCAAACAGGTAGTGGTGAATCGGATGCATGCTACTGTATACCCGGAAGAGGTTCCACGCAGTGACCATAGCCGCATAAGTCTCTTGCAGAGACAATGGCATGCAGCATGCAGTTTTCAATCGCTCTGCAATTTCTCTGTTGCATTGTCAACGTGAGGGTGTGAGGGTTACAGTAAAAGGCAGTGGTCCATCGGATACAAGTTACTGGACTCCCAGGTGATCTTCCATGTGATGACCTTAGCCTTGATAGTCTCTTGTGGAGACATCAGCTTGCAGTCTGTAGTTTTCTATCGCTCTGCAATTTCTGTGTCGCATCATCATTGTGAGTGTGTGAGAGTTACAACGAATGGGCAGTGGTGCATCGGATGAAAGCTACTGTACCCCCAGGAGAGGTTGCATGCAGAGACCATGGCCGCTTTAGTCTCTTGGAGGTAAGTTGTCATGGAGCCTGTAGTTTCCAATCGCAATCCAATTTCTTTGTCACATCGTCAATGTGAGAGTTCAAGAGTTACAGTAAACTGGCTGTGGTGCATCGGTTACATACGATTGGATTCCCATGAGAGGATCAATTCGGTGACCGTAGCTCCGCCAGTATTGTAGATGTACAATAGCAGAATGACCCTGACAATTTCCTCGACGCTTATGCAATATCCCAAGACACAACTCATGGCGAATCACATCCCGAGGGTGGTATTTGTCTCTTGGAGAGAAGTCGGTTATGAGCCTGTAGTTTTAGTCTCTATGAAATTTCTTTGTCGCATCGTCAATGTCTTTCAGCAAGGATTAAAGTAAATAGACATTGGATCATCGGATGCAAGCTACTGGACTCCCAAGAGAGGTTGCATGCGGTGACCGTTGCCATGTTAGTCTTTTGGAGAAAAGCCGCCATGGAGCCTGTAGTTAATAACCGTGATGCAAATACTGTGATGCATCGTCAATGTGGTGGTGTGAGGGTTACAGTAATGAGGCAGTGGTGCATTGTATACAAACTACTGAGACAGAAGTCAGCATGGCTCCTGCAGCTTTCAACCGCGATGCATTTTCTGTGTCACAACGTCAATGTGAGGGTACTAGAGTTACAGTAAATGAACAGTGTTGCATCGAATAGAAGTTACTGGACTCGAAGTAGAGTTCCAAGCGTTGACAAATCTGCGTTAGTCTCTTGGAGATAAGTCGGCATGTAGCCTGTAGTATTCAGTCTCGATGAAATTTCTGTGTCGCTTCGTCAATGTCAGGGTGCGAGGGTTGCAGTAAATAGGCTGTGGTGCATCTGATACTAGCTACTGGACTCCCAAGAGAGTCTTATTGCAGTGACTGTAGCCTTGTTAGTCTCTTGAGGATAAGTCAGCAAGCAGACTGTATTTTTCAATCACCCTGCAATTTCTGTGTCGCATTGTATATGTGAGGCTGCAAGGGTTACAGTTACCTGGCTGTGGTGCATTGAATACAAACTTTTGAACTAGCAGTAGATTTTAAGTGTGGTGATCGTAGACGTGTTAGTGTCTTGGAGAGATGTCAGCATGGAGCCCGTAATTTTCAATCACGATGCAAATTCTGTGTCGCATCGTCGATATGATGATGCAAGATTTACAGTAAACCGTCAGTGGAGATTCAGATACAAGCTACTGGACCCCCAGGAGAGGTTGCATGTGGTGACCATAGCAGCATTAATCTCTTGCAGAGAACTTGGCATGTAGCCTATAGTATTCAATCGCGATGAAATTTTTGTGTCGCTTCGTCAATGTGAGGGTGCAATGGTTACAGTAAAAGGGCAGTGGTACATCGGATACAAATTTGTGGACAACCGTAGCGGCGTTAGCCTCTTGGAAAGAAGTCGGGATAAAGCCTGTAGGTTTCAACCGTGATTCGATGCATTTTCTGTCTTGCACTGACTATGTGATGGTGCCAGGGTTACAGTAAACGGACACTGGCGCATCTGTACACGCTAATGGACTCCCAGGAGAGATTCCATTTGATGACCGTTGATGTGTTGGTAAATGTGCCAACACCTTGTAGATAGAGGCGGCCTTTATGCACGCTATCTAACGCAGACGGGCGTGACTTCTGGAACAGGATAAGTAGTGAAAGCTAATAAGAAAAGTACGCAGCTCCTCGAATACTTATCTTTTATTTATCCTTGTTGTATACATCGTTCTTCTTGTTGGCATTTCATACGATAACTTTCAAACTATGTAAGGCTAATGGCGCCTTGCTAGGTCGTAGCCATGGACTTAGCTGAAGGCTATTCTAACTGTCTCTCGGCAAATGAGAGAAAGGCTTCGTCAGTATAGTCGCTAGCAAAGTCGTCGTACAACTGGGGCGAGTGCTATCCCGTATCTCGAGACCTGCCTTGTGGTGGCGCTCGGTCTGCGATCTCACAGTGGCGACACGCGGGTCCGACATGTACTAAATGGACCGCGGCCGATTTAAGCTACCACTTAGCAAGTGTGGTGTCTGGCGGTGACACCACAACCGCAGTCGCGTTAGTCTCTTGGGGAGATGTTGGAATGGAGCCTGATGCAATTACTGTGTCCCATCGTCAATGTGATGGTGCGAGGCTTACTGTAAACGGGCAGTGGTGCATCGGATACAAGCTACTGGACTCCCAGGAGAGGTTCCATTTGGTAACCGAATCCGCGATATTCTCTTGGAGAGAAGGCGGCATGGAGCCTGTTGATAACAATCGCGATGAAATTTCTGGAAGTGCATCTGTTACAAGCTACTGGATTTTCCCGAGAGGTTCCATATGGTGACCGAGGCTGCGCAAGAATCGTAGATGTACCATAACAATTTCTGAGTCACTTCGTCAATGCGAGGGTGCAAGGTTTACATTATAAGGGCAGTCGTGCATCAGATACAACCTCCTGTAATCCGAGGAGAGGGTCCATGGGGGAGCGTAGCTACAGTCGCCTCTTGGAGAGAAATATGCATGGGGACTATAGTTTTCAATCGCGATGCAATTTCCTTGTCGCATCTTCAACGTAAGGGTGCAAGGGTTAAAGTAAATGTGTAGTGCCTCATCGGAAACAATCTATTGGACTCCCATGAGAGGTTCCATGCGGTAACGGTTAACGGTAGCGGCATTCTTCGCTTGCAGAGTAATGTGCATGGAGTCTGTAGTTTTCAATCACGATGCAATTTCCTTGTCGCATCGTCAATGTAATGGTGCGAGGTTTAATGTAAATGGGCAGTGGTTCATCGGATACAAGCTATTGGACTCCCATGAGAGGCTACATGCGGCGACTGTTGCCGCGTTAGTCTCTTGGAGATAAGTCGGCATGGAGTTCATTGTTTCAATTGCGATGTAATTTCTGTGTCGCAAAGCCAATGTGACAGTGTGAGAGTTGCAGTAAACAGGCACTGTGCATCGGATACAAGCTTCTGGACTACCATTTGGTGGCTGTAGCCAAGTTAGTCACTTGGAGAGAACTCGTCATGGAGCCTGTAGTTTCCAATCGGGATGCAATTTCTATGTTGCATCGTCAGTGTGAGGGTGCGAGAGTTACAGTAAACTGGCTGTATTGCAACGGATACAACATGCTGGACTCCCAGGGAAGGTTCCATGCAATTCTCGAAGCCACATTAGTCTCTTCGAATTAAGTTGGCATAGATCCTGTAGTTTTCAATCCTAATGAAATTTCTGTGTGGCATCATCAATGTGAGGCTATGAGGGTTACAGTTAACAGGCACTGGTACATCGGATACAAGTATTGTACTCCCAGGAGAGGTTCCATTAGGTGCTGTAGTCGCGTTAGTCTCTTGAAGAGAAGTCTTCATGGAGCTTGTTGTTTTCAATCGCAATGCAGTTTCCTAGTCACATAGTAAATGTGGGTGTGTGACGGTTACAGAAAACAGGGAGCAGTGTATCTGATAACGTCTACTGGACTCCTAGGAGATGACTCATGCCGTGACTGTAACCACGTTAGTCTCTTGGAGAGAAGTTGACATGGAGCATGAATTTTTCAATCGTTATGCAATTTCTATGTCGCATCGTCCATGTGAGCATGCAGGTGTTACAGTAAACGGGCAGTGATGCTTGTGAGACAGGATGCTGGACTCCGAGGAAAGCTTCCATGCGATGATCGTAGCTGCATTATTCTCTTGGAAGGAAGTCGGAATGGAGCCTGTGATTTTACAATCGCGATGTAATTTCTGTGTTGTAACATAAATGTTAGGGTGCTAGGATTAGAGTGAACAGATAGCGGTGCATCGGATGCAACCTACTGGACTCCCAGGAGAGGTTCCATCTGGTGACCATAGCCGAGTTAGTCTTTTGAAGGAAGTCAGCATGGAGCCTGTAGTTTTCGCATTGTCAATGTGAATCTGTGAGGGTTGCAGTAAATAGGCACGGGGTTCAACGGATCCAACACACTCGACACGCAGGAGAGGTTCCATGTGGTGAACGCAACCCCGTTAGTCTTTTGGAGAGATGTGGGCATATAGACTGTAGTTTTCATTTGCGATGCAATTTCTGTGGCGCATCGTCAATGTGAGTGTGCGAGGGTTGCAGTAAATGGGCAGTAGTGCTTCGGTTGCAAGCTACTGAACTCCCAGGAGAGGTTCCATTTGGTGACCGTAGCTGCGTTAGTTTCATGGAGAGCAGTCGGCGTGGAGCCTGTAGTTTTCAATCGCGATGCAGTTTCTGTGTCGCCTCGCCAATGTGAGGGTCCGAGGTGACAGTTAACATGTAGCGGAGCATCGGATATAAGCTACTGGACTTCCAGGGGAATTTACATGCAGTGAACGTAGCCACATCAACCTCTTGGAGAGAAGTCGTCATGTAGCTCGTAGTTTTCAGTCGCGATGCAATTTCTGTGTTGCACCGTCAATGTGAGGCTGCGAAAGTTACAGTAAAAGGCCAATTGTGCATCGGATAGAACCTCCTAGACTCGCAGGAGAGGTTCCATATGGTGACTGTAGTGGCTTTAGTCTCTTGGAGAGATGTCAGCATGGAGCCTGCAGTTTTCATTTGCGAAGCAATTTCTGTGTCGCGTCGTCAGTGTGAAGGTGTGAGGGTTACAATAAACGGGCAGTAGTTTATCGTTTAATAGCTACTGGACTCCCAGAAGAGGTTCCATGCAGTGACCGTATGCGCGTTGTTATCTTGGAGAGAAGTCGGCATGGAGCCTGTAGTTTTCTATTGTGATACAATTTCTGTGTTGCATCATCAATGTGGGTGAAATCTGGATTCGCAGGACGGAACAGATCAGGTTATGGTTGTGGAAAGCGGACAAAATGAGTTACTTTCAGCTGGACAAAACACACAAACTTTATTTTCCTAAAAACTCTTAATCACGCATGCCCTTATAAGAATTCAAATCAATACGGCTGAAAGCCGTAACAAAAGTTATTACAATTGCTTTAAGGAATACACGCGGCTGGAGGCCTTACTTAAAAAAATTACGTAAATACTCGGTTGAAGGCCACACACTGGACACAGAAGAACTAAGGGCTTAAAGCCTGGATAACAATAAGTTCGGATAAAGAAAAAAATTGTAAAAGGTTTTAAACAAATGAAATTTAAAATTTTAATTTGAGACGGCTGAACGCCGTATCTTAAAATATTTCATGTAAACGTTCGGCTGAAGGCCACATACTGAACATAGAACAACTCAATTCTTTAGGCCTGGATGACAGGAATTTCAGATAAAGAAGAAAACCTTAAGAAGTTTCAAACAAGTGAATTTTCAATTTTAATTTAAGACGGCTGAAGGCGTTATCTTAATATATTTCATGTAAAGGTTCGGCTGAAGGCCACATACTGAACATAGGACTTAAGGCCTGGATAATAAGGATTTCAAATAGAACAAAATCTCCCTTTTTAAAAAATAAGTTTTAAACAAATCAGTCTTGGAACCTTAATTTAAGTCGGCTGAAGGCTTTATTTTAAAATTGAATCTAAATTAATAGACAGCTGAAAGCCTCGCACAGTACTTGAGACTAAAAGAATATCACAAACTAATATATATATATATATATATATATATATATATATATATATATATATATATATATAAGTTTAGGTGAGACAGGTAGCCAAGAGTAAGACTAAATAATCGGATGTAAACCCGACCCAGGGACGGCAGAAGGGGTGACCAACAACCTAATCAATTCCCTTCCGCCCGACCAGTTTCACGACAACGGAAAATATCAGCGAGGACGAAGATACCAGCAGCACTACGCCTTGAAAATTGGCGTCTAAATACATTCAAGGCACAATAACCACTCAAAATATGAACAACACCAATGCTGTCAAACTACACGCCGTGCCGGACAGCATCAACACAACGAGGAATAGCACACTGCCAGAAAACTACACTAACGACCAGGGCAGGCAACTGGAACGTTAACGGCCACAAGGCAGAAAATATCGCTAGTGCACTTCACTAATAAGTAACAACCGATTCAATAGTTAAACACAATACAGGTAGACGGCTGCAAAGTTTCACCGACGCCAACACACGAAACGTTGCTGCTTACAAGAAGGGCCCAGGAAGCAACAACCGGCAATGAACGAAGAGATGTCACAGCAGTAATAAGACGCCACTCGATTGTGAAGAAATGCCAAGGAAAAAACGACATGAAGGCGAGCCGGCCTCGGCTCAGTGAGGCTGCGAGGGTTATAGTAAAAAGGCAATGGTGCATCGGATACAACCTCTTGGACTCCCAGGAAATGTTCTATACGGTGAACGTAGCCGCGTTAGTCTCCTGGAGAGAAGTCGGCATGGAGCCAGTTGTTTTCGAGCACCATGCAATTCCTGTGTCACATCGACAATTTTAATGTTTGAGGGTTAAAGTGAACAGGCAGTGGAGCTTAGGATACAAGCTACAGTACCCCTAGGAAAGGTTCCATGCAGTGACCGTACCCACATTAGTCACTTGGAGAGTACTCGCAATGGAGCCCACAGATTTCAATCGGGATGCAATTTCTGTGTCTCGTCATCATTGTGAGGGTTCGTGGGTTACAGTAAGTGGACAGTGGTGCATCGGATATAAGCTACTGGGATCCTCAAAGAGGTTCCATGGGGTGATCACAGCTGCCTTAGTCTCTTGGAGAGACGTCGGCATGGAGCCTGTAGTTTTCAATTGCGATGCAATATCTTTGTCACATCATTAATGTGATGTTACGAGGATTATAGTAAACAGGCAGTGGTGCATCATATACAAGCTACTGGACTCTCAGGAGATGTTCCATGCGGTGACCGTAGCTGCGTTAGTCTCCTGGAGAGAAGTCTGCATGGAGCCTCAGCTTTCAATCTCGATGCAATATCTGTGACACATTGTCAATGTAGGGGTGGGAGGGGCAGCGCTGCATCGGATACAACTTCCTGGCCACCCAGGAAAGATTCCGTGCGGTTGCCGTAGCGGCGTGAGTCTCTTGGAGAGAAGTCAGCATGGAGATCCTAGTTTTCAATCGCGATGTAGTTTTTGACTCACATCGTCAATATGGGAGTTCGAGGGTTACAGGTACAGGCAGCTGTGCATTTGATGTAACCTAGTGGACTCTGAGGAGAGGTTTCATGTGGTGACCGTAATCGCGTTAGTCTCTTGGAGAAAAGTCGCCGTTGAGCTTGTATTTTTCAATTGCGGAGCAATTTCTGTGTCGCGTCGTCAATGTGAGGGTGCGAGAGTTACTGTAAAATGGCAGTGGTGCAACGAATACAAGCCACTGGTCTTCCAGGAGATCTTCCATGCGGAGACTGTAGCCGCGCTAGTGTCTTGGCAAGAAGTCGGCATGGAGACTGTAATTTTCAATTGCGACGCAACTTGTGTCTCATCGACAATGTCAGCGTGTAAGAGTTATAGTAAACGGGCAGTGGTTCATCGGATACAACCCGCTGAACTCCCAGGAGAGGTTCCATATGGTGACTGTAGCCGCTTTAGTCTCTTCCAGAAAAGTCGGCATGAACCCTGTAGTTTTCAGTCGCGATGCAATTTCAGAGTTGCACCCTCAATGTGAGGGTGAGAATGTTACAGTAAACGGGCAGTGGAACTTCAGATTCAAGCTACTGGACTCCCAGAAGAGGTTCCGTGCGTCGACAGTAGCCGCGTTAGTCTCTTGGGTAGAAGTCGGCATGGCGCCATTAATTTTCAATCGTGATGCTATTCCTGCGTTTCATAGTCAATATGAGGGTACTAGGCTTACAGTAAACAGGCAATGGCGCATCCGATACAAGCTCATCGACATAGAAGAGGGGTTCCATGCATATCCGCGATAGTCTCTTGGGGAGAAGTCAGCATGGAGCCTGTAGTTTCTAATCGTGATGCAAGTTCTGCATTGCTCCGTGAGGGAGCGACGCTTACAGTGGAGAGGCAGTGGTACATCGGATACAAGCTACTGGACTCCCAGGAGAGGTTCCATACAGTAATGGTAGCTGCGTTAGTCATTTGGAGAAAAGTCGGCATGGAGACTATAGTTTTCAATCGCGATGCAACTTCTGTGTCGCGTCGTCAATGTGGGGGTGTGACGGGTCAGAAAAGGAGCAGTGGTGTATCGGATTCAAGCTACTGGACTCCCACGAGAGCCGGCCTGGGTGGACGAGCGGTTCTAGGCGCTACAGTCTGGAACCGCGTGACCGCTACGGATGCAGGTTGCAATCCTGCCTCTGGCATGGATGTGTGTGATGTCCTTAGGTTAGTTAGGTTTAAGTAGTTCTAAGTTCTAGGGGACTGATGACCACAGATGTTAAGTCCCATAGTGATCAGAACCATTTGAACCATTTAGTTAGGTTTGAGTAGTTCTAAGTTCTAGGGAACTGATGACCTCAGAAGTTAAGTCCCATAGTGCTCAGAGCCATTTGAACCATCTCCCAC
This sequence comes from Schistocerca serialis cubense, assembly GCF_023864345.2. Lineage (NCBI taxonomy): Eukaryota > Metazoa > Arthropoda > Insecta > Orthoptera > Acrididae > Schistocerca > Schistocerca serialis. Next base: position 164,611,298 of record NC_064643.1, on the reverse strand, counting down.
GAGAAGTTGCATGGAGTGACTGTAGCCCCGTTAGTCTCTCGGAGAGGAGTCGGCATGGAGCCTGTATTTTTCGATCGCCTTGCAATTTCTATGCCGCTTCACCAACATCAGGGCGCGAGGATTGCACTAAACGAACAGTGGTACTTCGGATACAAGCTACTGGGCTCCCAGGAGAGGTTCCATGCGGTGACTGTAGCCGCATTATTCCCTTGGAGAGAAGCTGGCGTGGAGCCAGAAGTGCTCCATCGCGATGCAATTTCAGTGCCGCATCGTCACTTTGGGGATGCTTGGATTACATTAAACGTTCAGTGGTGCTTTGAATACAAGGTACTGGAATCCCAGGAAAAGTTCCATGCGGTGACCGTAACTGCGTTATTCTATCGGAGAGAAGTCGGTATCCAGCCTGTTTCTGTGTAGCATTGTCAATGTGAGGGTGCGAGGGTTACAGTGAATGGGCAATTCTGCATGGGTTATAAGCTTCTGGATTCCGAGGAGATGTTCCATGAAGAGACCCTAGGCGCGTTAGTCTCTCGAAGAGAAGTCTGCACGGAGCCTATAGTTTTCAACTGCGAAGCAATTTTTGTGTCGCAGAGTCAATGTGTGGGTACGAGGGTTACACTAAACGCTGGACTATCAGGACAGTTTCCATGCGGTGACGGTAGTCATGCTAGCATCATAGATGTACACTATCAGAATGACTCCGGCAATGTCCTCGAGGCTTATGCCGTAGCGCTGAGCCGCCTAATGGCGAGACAACTCATCAGGTATTCATTGGTCTCGTGGAGAGAAACGGGACGGAGCCTGTAGTATGCAATCGTGAATTAAATTCTGTGTTGCGTAGTCAATGGGAGGGAATGAAGGTTACAGTGAACGTGCAGCAGTATATCTGAAACAAGCTACGGGATTCCCAGGATACGTCCAATGCGGTGACCCTTGCTGCGCCAGTACCATAGATGTACACTAGCAGAATGACTCCGGCAATGTCCTCGAGGCCTATGCAATAGCCCAATGACCACCTAATGCCGAGACAACTTCCGATGGTGGCATTGGTCTCTTGAAGAGAAGTTGGCAGGGAGCATGCAGTATGCAATCGCGAAGCATTTCTGCGTTGCATCGTCAATGAGAGAGTGCGAGCGTTACAGTAAAGGGCAGCGATGCATGAATTACAAGCTACTGGACTCTCAGGAGAGGTTGTATGCGTTGACCGTAGCTGCACCCGTATCACAGATTTACACTAACATAATTACTCCGACAGTGTCCTCGAGGCTTATGGAATATACCAGCACCGCGCACTGGCGAGACCACTCCTGAGAGTGGCATCAGTCTCTTGGAGAGAAGCCGGCAACGTGTCAGTAGTATGAAATCGCGAAGCAATTTCTGTGTCGCATTGTCAATCCGAGGGGACGAGGGCTACAGTAAATGGGCAGTGGTGCATCGATTACAATCTTCTGGCCCCCCAGTATATGTTCCAAGCGCTGATTGTAGCCGCGCCAGTATCATAGATGTACACTGGCATAACGACTCCGGCAATGTCATCGAAAGCTACGCAGTAGCTCAATCCCTGCCTAGTGACAAGACAACTCCTGAGCGCATCATTAGTCTGGTGGAGAGAAGTCGGCAGGAAGCATATAGTATGAAATCGCGAAACAATTTCTGTGTCGCATTATCAATGCGAGGGTTACAGAGAACAGGCAGTGGTGCATCGATTACAAGCTCTTAGACTCCAAGGAGAGGTGCCATGGGATTATCGTAGCCACGCCAGTATTAGAGTTGTACACTAACAGAATGACTCTGACCATATCCGAACGCGTATGCAACAAACCAGCACCCGCCTAACGGCGAAACTGCTCCTGAGGGCGCCATTAGTTTCTTTGCGAGAATTAGGCATGGAGCCTGTAGTACGGAATCACGAATCAATTACTGTGTCGCATCGTGAATGTAAGGGTGCGAGGGTTACAGAAAACGTGCAGCAGAGCATCAGTTACAGGCTGCTGAACTCTCAGGCTAGGTTCCATGCAGTCACCGTAGCTGCGACAGTACCGTAGATGTACACTAACAGAATGACTCCGGCAATGTCCTCGAGAGTTTCGCAACAGCCCAACACCCGCCTAATGGCGGCACAACTCCTGAGTACATCGTTAGTCTCGTGGAGACAAGATGGCTAGCGGCATGTAGTATCCAATCGCGAAATAATTTGTGTGTCGCATTATCAATGTGAAGGTGCGAGGGTTACTGAAAACAGGCAGTTGTGCATCGTTTACAAGCTTTTGGACTCCCAGGATAGCTTGCATGGCGTGACCATAGTCGCGCCAGTAGCATAGATATAGATTAGCAGAATGACCCTGACAATGTCTTCAAGGCTTAGTTTATAGCCCAGAAGCCACCCAATGGCGAGAGAGTTCCTGAGGGCGGCATTAGTCTCTAGGAGGGGAGTCGGCATGGAGCATGTAGCATGCAACTGCAGAGCAATTTCTGTGTCGCATCGTCAATATGAGTGTGCGAGGGTAACAGTAAATGGGCAACATTGTATTAATTACAATCTACTCGACTCCCAAGTGACCGTAGCTGAGTTAGTGTCATAGATGCACACTAGCAAAATACCTCCGACAATATCCTCTAGGGTTATGCAGTAGCGGTGCGCCGCCTAAGGGCAAACACCTCATGATCGCGGCATTAGTCCCTTGGAGAGAAGTCGTAATGGAGCCTGTAGTTTGCAATTGCGAGCCAATTTCTGTGTTGCTTCGTCAATGTGAGGGTGCGAGAGTGAAAGTAAACGGACAGCGGTGCGTCGGATACATGATACTGGATTCCCAGAAGAGATTCCATGTGGTGACTCTATCCGCGTCTTTATCATAGATTGAAACGTCCCCTTTTGAAAAATTATATACGCGACTGGGCTTAAACTGACACACAATATTTTTAGCGCAACGCAATCTGACTTTCAAAAATCCCTACAAAAGAATGGCCCTGACTATAACATTAACCTATACCTTTCACAAATCACTTACCTCACAAAAATCTTCGTTACTCGAACTACTGCAATACAGCGAGCGCCACTACTGCCAGCTAAATAAAAGATTCAAACTACGGAAGGCACTAACTACTGATAGGCATACTTAGCAAATGAAAGCTTTTGATAGAGAACAAACAATGTATTTACGTTAATAGTCATCAAAAGTCATAATATATATAGGAGTTCATAACATCCATTCTTACAAATACCAAAACTCCGCCATTTCTCTCCCCACATCCACCACTGCTGGCGGCTCACCTCCAACTGCGCAACGCTACGCGCTGTTCACATCCAGCTGCCCAACACTACAATGGCAGACAACAATGCAAACTAGCCACAGACTGCACACAGCACAGCCAGTGATTTTCATACAGAGCGCTAAGTAACGTTACCAATAAGAAAACATAAACAGCCTACTTACATAGCCCCCATGCTCCCCACAAAAAATTTTACAAATTGTTTTGGGCAGTGGCCAATAATGATTTGATAAAATTTTTCATAATTACAATAACAAAGATATCAAATGCACACACTTATTGATACAATGTTGGTCAACAACTAAAATTTTCTCACAGTCCATAAAGACAGTCCTGATCATTTATCACAGTAAAATTGCAGTGTTTTTCTCAAATGCTGAGCAGTAAAAGAAAATGCACACAGAAGTAGTGGATTTCCATGCAATCTTGAAGAAGTAGTGTTGTTCTTCCATCGGAAAGACAGTGCTGACTCTTGACATGCAGACATGTATTGGTCCACAACAGAGCAAACCCACAGCAGAGTCAGTCGAAATTTTGAAGAGTATTGGTAGGTAGGTCATCACAGACCAGACCCACTGTAGTCCTGGTAGGGATTATGGCATTGGTGGGCTACCAGAGGTGCAGACCCACTGCAGAACTTGTAGAAATAATGGTATTGGTGGATCATCAAAGATGCAGACCCACTGCAGTCCTTGTAGAGACAGCCAGCAACCATCTGTTGCGACTGTGCAGGTGCACAATCACCGTCGAAGAGTCTTGCGGACAATATAGCAAGTCCATAAACCACCACTTGTCCACTCACAAAACAATTTCTTTTTTGTCCTTAGAACAAGCAATGCTGTTATCCAGACCCTTGCTGAATTATTAACACACGTGCAAACACTATGAGTCCCTACTTCTCACATATTGTCTATATACTATGACCAACAGAAACGTGTGCAGTGAAATGGAACTTACAAGTTAATAATATGATGAACTGGTGTCAATTACAATTTTATAACATAAGAATACAATAACAAAGGTTCAAAATACATTATTAAAGAACATAACAATACAGATAATATTTGTAGTAACACAGACTTTACAAAAGAATAGAAATAAACATATACATCAGTGTTACAGGAATTATGACATAAGTAAATACATAAAATATCAGAATAACTTTTGAAACATCAACTTCACACATAAGCATTAAAACAAAACAGAATAAATAAGGTCTAAATATCTTTACAAAGAAAATAACATTTTATTAGAAAAATTACACAACATATCTCATATCAGCTAAACACATAAAGACAGGAAAAACACAAATATACAAGAGTACACAAACACATAGCAGAATAACACAAGAGGAAAGGACAGGGTTTGTTTTCAGTGTAACATTTGGTACTGCAGCATTTTGCAAACAAAACCTTTTTTTTTTTTTTTTTTTTTTTTGGAAATGTCCCTTCGTTCATCATTATTACCAAAAAGTCCTATCTATACCTGCTTTCTGTGCTTTTTTCGCATAACTTCTCAATGCATTTCTTCCAATTCATCATAGTTAGTTTCTTATATAGTCTACCCCCTCATGAGCTAACTTAAATCCGCTGAGCTCAGATGCATAAACTAAGGGACGAGGCAATGCAGCAACACAAAAAAATTAACACAAACAGCAATGATAAAAAATACAAATGGCAAAGCAAGCAGCATAAATTATCAAAGCAAATGCAATATTACAACTAATATAAGGCAATGCGCAGCAAACAAGAAAAATAAATTCGTAGTAAAACTGGCTTAACAGAGTAATGTAAAGTGAAATTTAGTAGCACTATGCCTGGCAAACAGCAGCAGCAAATGGAATAACTTATATCTAAACATAACATAGCTCAAGCAGAAAAAATATTACACTAAAAATGGCCATGTCTAATACCTACGTCACATCTTAACACTAAAGTGATGCATCACAAAAACTTACTCTGCAAGAAAGTTACCAAGTCATTAAAAAAATTATTTATCCAATTCCTGTGAAGGGAAATGTCTATTTGTGCTGTCTTTTCTAAGAAAGTATATGAGAAACGTATTCTTTACTGGGTCTGTAGACAGAAAATAGTGATATTAGTACATCTACTAAATTTTATAATAACCAATGCAGCAGTGCTGCTAGAAACTAGATATTAAAGAAAATGAGCAAATATGTACAAAGGAAGGCATGAAACATCATTCATTAGCCATATGGCATTTCATAAGGTAGTACAGAAAATCTCTCAACTAGAAAGACAGTAGTCATAATCAGGTGTATAGACATAAAATATTTCTCGTCATTTCATTAGACATTTCAGTAAATATAATAAATTAAGAGCGCCACAGTGTTATCATATGTTTTCAAGTTTGAGCGTGTCGTATTTGCGATGCTTTCGACAAAGAAATGTCAATAGCGAGGATAATGGCCTCTTCTTTTTTTTTCTACCTGTGCCTCTGAAAAGGCACACACTAATGGCTTTTTCTCCAGGCGTCTGACACAGCTGGGTGCCCACGACACATTACGTGGAGGTGCTCACTTAACTTTCTTACGGAAATATTTACGACAGCAGTTTCCGCTACAGTGACAGTCTCATATAAAAAATTTCACAGGTCAAGAATTTGCGTTACAAATCTGTAGAAACAAAATCCTATTGATGTAACAGAGTCCAAAAAAATTTTCGTCGGCATTGTAATACAGTCACGCATTTACATACATTTCATAACTCTTAAGGTACGATTCTTGGTTTCCAACAACCTTTTTCACAAACCAGAGTCCCTAACCACTACTCATTATTCCTTACCTTATTCGTCAACACTTCTTCAATATTTCATCATAACAGATACGTAGCATACTCAAATAATTCATATAGCATCAGCTTATTGATCATAAACATACCGCAACAGCATAATACACATAGTCATCGTAATAATAACATCATAACACCTCAGTCAACTCTCAAAATCGTCGTAGCTTCCTCCAATAATTTCAAAACCTAAAAAAAATTCTCTGCTCATTTCAATAGTGTCATCTACCTCAAAAGTACTTTAAAAATCATGCTCCCTTACCAAATACATCATTCAAAGCTCTCATAGTATCACAATGGTTCCAAAAAAATATGAACAGTTCACAAAGTACAGACAAAATACAATTTCATAAGTGTGAAGTTACCCAACTGTGTAATTGCATAAACATGTGTCACTGATGTAGTAAAAAAAAATGTTTGTCTCTCTCAGTTAAATGATCAGATAGCTGCGTAATTTATGTGTTAGAGAAATATGGTACTGATGTGTAAAGTTGTATAAGCAAATACCATATTAGCTAGGGCTCCTTGTGCTTGCCAAACACATGATACACAAAGTAAGCGTGTACCCCCCTGAGGATTAATGAATAATACCCTCAGGTGTTACAGATTACAGCAATGGAATGAAATGTATCATGGAAAACTTTCTCTGTAATTCAAAAATTTTAAAAATAAATGTTTTAAGTACAAAATTAATCACTCAAATACGTGTCGTGTAGCGCTAAACTGTGCTCTTGTTGTAAGATAATCTCTGTTGAAGTGTTGTAGTTATCGTCCTCCGAAAGCTAAGTTCTGCAGAAGTCAATGTACTTACCTCATGATAAACAAAAGTGAAATGCTTTGCGTATAGATATCGTAGTTATTACGTACCTTACCGTGATCAAGAAAGTACTATACTGTAACGTATTGTTGTGCTTCGGAAAAGGCTGTCTCATTGTAGCTATACCACAAGAGTTACTACTAAAACATGTTTCACTTTCCAGAATAATTCAGAAAAACTGTGCAGATATAAAACAGATACACCCCAAAAGCAACATTGTAAATTGTCACTCATTAGTAGCGTCGTGATAAAATCGTGTAGTTGTCACATAAACTAACCACTGTGTCATCTGGCATCTCACAGAAAGTACTTTAAATCCAGAATGTATATTCAAGTAAACCAAAATGTTGCAATAAAATCTCATTAGCAGTACCAGTATATGTCCTAAGTATGTAAGCCTGATAGTCGTTACGTAATCGTGCAACTAACAAGCAAGAATGTACAAATACAACACTGTGTCGTCTGTTCACTATAACAATGCATTCGTAATTTCTGTTTAAAACTGTTCCCTAGGTTCTAGACTGGATATTTAACTTCAAACATTGTTGCATGTTAACAATTTCTTAAGTCTGACAAAGCATACTAGAAATGTGAAGTGAAAAGTTTTATGGCAAAGACAAAGTTAAAAAGCAGATTATCTTTCAATAAACGGATTTACATGTGAAATGTGGTGCAAGCCATTACTCTGCCTACTAAGCAGAGCTCCAGCTTCAACGGAACTATCATGTGGTATATGGTACATCGGTAAAGAATGCTCAAATTTTTCTCGCTGTTAGCGTCTGTTATTTTTCTCTGAGCCAGCCGGCGCACGTGGCTGCCTGCGGTGCGAGTCATTGTCTGCTATCTCTTTGTTGGCGTGCGTCGTTATTGGGATTAGGAGACCTAACTTCTACAAATTCACCTTGATGAGAGTGCCCTGCTCTGTTTGAATCCCGCCAGTTCTGATGGAATTCAGGTCTGTCGTTTTGTGGGTAGTTTACATAGTTTCTTGTTTGTCGGTCATGTGGTGGAGAATTTCTCCCGGAATCGTAACTGCGCGCTGAACTGTTGCGTCTGAAGTTACTCTGCCTTCCTTGATAATAATTGTTTTTGTTCCCATATTGTCTGTTTCTATGGTAATCTCTGTCATATTCGTTACTATGGAAATGCGATCTTTCTCTGTAACTATTATTACTCTACCAGTGGTTGTCATATGGGTGGTGTCTGTTTTGGTCACGATTTGCGTTGTAAGAATAGACTTGTGTATTATTTCTGTCATCGCGGAATTGTGACAGATGTGACCTGTAATTGTTGTGCTCCTGTTTTCGTGCTCCGTGATTGTCAGTGTTAATTTCCAGTTCTTGTAGCAGTCCCTGAAAAGCTTCAATGTCGTCTTTGCAACGTCCTGCCAAAATAATATGTCGTAAATGTTCAGATAATTTGATTAAGCAAATGCGGATGAGTTCTGAGGGGCTGTATGGGTTTGATAGGCACTGATTCTTGCGCAACATAACTTCAAAATATTTCACAAGCCTGAAAATTCAGATTTTTCGAAATTTTTCATCATTATGATGCCATGTTTTACTCGCTCTTGTGTGGCTTGAGACCAATATGCTGAGAGGAAGGCATGGTAAAATTCTCCTTCACTGTGACAATCGTGAATGACCGATGGCATTCTTACAGCTGGTTCATTCTCCAAGTAGCCACACATAAATTCTAACCTGTGCTCCAATGACCAGTTGGGAGGAAAACAATGAGAAAATTGATGGAGCCACGCTTGTGGATGAATGTCGTTGCCGGAATTCTTAAACGTTTTGAATTTACGTGTAGTAATGAACAGCTTATAGTCAAAATCATCATGCCGGCGAGTCGCATGTCGGTCATTATTACGTCGTTTCGGCGGTTCCATCTCAAAATTCGGTGTGCCTTGCCAATTTCTTTCATAATTTCCGAAGTGTCCTGTGTTATTAGTTTGTAGTTGTTCCGTATTTCTAAGTCCCTCTTCCCGTATTGGAGCGCGAGTGGCCTCTGAAATACGTAATTCTTGTATTACCTGAGTCAGCTGAACTTGTACTTCCCGGATTTCTCTTTGGTGTTGCGTATTAATTTGATTCTGATTTTTTTTGAATTTCCTAATTTGTTCGCATTCTTCTGTTGGCCTCTGAAATACGTAATTCTTGTATTACCTGAGTCAGCTGATCTTGTACTTCCCGGATTTCTCTTTGGTGTTGCGTATTAATTTGATTCTGATTTTTTTTGAATTTCCTAATTTGTTCGCATTCTTCTGTGTCATGAAAGACTACTGGTTTTGTGTCATTCAGATTATCATCTACCTTCGTAGATAAGTTAGTGAACTGATACGAAAGTTCGGCTACTTTCTCCGATAGTGAACACATTTCCTCAGTGTGTTTTTCTGAACCAAGTTTCAGAGTGTCCATTTGTGTTGAAATCGAATCTACTGTGTCCTTTAAGTTTTCTTGAGTTTTTGCAAGTTGCATAACCGAATCGGTAGATGCAACTGAGTCAGTTTTAGCCCACAAGGTCTCATGATTTTCATGAACAATGGTTTGCAGTTTTTTTTATGGCTGCTTCATGATTCTGTAATGCATTTTCATGCCGCAAAAAAACAGGTTGAAAATGCTCACAAGTTTGTGTTTTTACGTCGTTACAGACGTTTTTGACATTTCGATTCGATTTTATGTAACTCAGTAGTTAAATCTTCACGTGTTTGTTCAAGCGTGCTGTGAAGATTTTGTTCCATTGCGTCTAACTGTTGCTGTGTTTGTCTCTGGTGTTGTTCCATTGCGTCTAACTTTTGAAGCTTTTGCTGTGTTTGTCTCTGATTTTGTTCCATTTGTTGCATTAGCTGTAATAACAGTGCATTAGTGTCTGGAATCTGTTCCTCTACACTTTTCGGCAGTGCATTTGCACCGTCAACATTCACATTTTGACAAGCAGAAAATGTGTCTTGACTTATTTGAGAAAACGGCGAGGACGCAAAACCTGAATCTACAGTATCTGCAAAATTGTGTCCTGTCATTTCGGATTCCTGAGGCGAGCTATTGCCGACCGATCGATCGATAATGCTTCCCTGTTCACTAATTGTTTCACTGCCTACGCCATTGTTTGCCGCCCGCTCCATTTCCCTATGCACAATTACCAAATTACTATGTTGAACATTAGTTAATTCATTACACGGTGGCGCTAACACACTGCTTTCGTCTTCACTGTCATTTCTCAGTTTACTTTGGAGCCTAGTATTACGTTTTTCACACGCCATTATTGTCACAATATTTCACACGATAACACAGAAAAGCACAATTTGAAGTGCAAAAATAAGAGAACACATTAACATAGCACTGAAAATAATATGTAGTTAATTGCAGCTGCGAAATACTTGGTGCAAATCTACATACATGCCACAACTGTTTTACTGTACAACAATGAAAGACTGCAACTACAAAGGAGATTTTCTCTACAATTACGCGCTAGCAATAAACAAAAGCTACACTAATTACACAAACTACAAGAAAAAATCAGAAGATTCCAGTAAGGTATTCTCGGCTAAGGGTCGACATATGAAACGTCCCCTTTTGAAAAATTATATAGGACTGTGCTTAAACTGACACACAATATTTTTAACGCAGCGCCATCTGACTTTCAAAAATCCCTACAAAAGAATGGCCCTGACTATAACATTAACCTATACCTTTCACAAATCACTTACCTCACAAAAATCTTCGTTACTCGAACTACTGCAATACAGCGAGCGCCACTACTGCCAGCTAAATAAAAGATTCAAACTACGGAAGGCACTAACTACTGATAGGCATACTTAGCAAATGAAAGCTTTTGATAGAGAACAAACAATGTATTTACGTTAATAGTCATCAAAAGTCATAATATATATAGGAGTTCATAACATCCATTCTTACAAATACCAAAACTCCGCCATTTCTCTCCCCACATCCACCACTGCTGGCGGCTCACCTCCAACTGCGCAACGCTACGCGCTGTTCACATCCAGCTGCCCAACACTACAATGGCAGACAACAATGCAAACTAGCCACAGACTGCACATAGCACAGCCAGTGATTTTCATACAGAGCGCTACGTAACGTTGCCAATAAGGAAATATAAACAGCGTACTTACAAGATGTACACTAGCAGAAAGACTCCGAGAAGGTCCTGGACGCAAATGCAGTAGTGCTGCATCACCTAATGGCGAGACACTTCATCAGGGTGGCTTTAGTCTCTTGAAGAGAAATCGGCGTGGAGCCTATAGTATATCATCGCAAAGAAATTCCTTTGTCACCTGGCCAGCGTGAGGTTGCAAGGGATACAGTAAACGGGTAGCAGTGCATCAGTTACAAGCTAGTGGACTCCCAGGAGAGGTTTCATGCGGTGACCATAGCCCACCAGTATCATAAATGTACACTATCAGAATGACTCCGTCAATGTCGAGGCTTATGCAACAGCCCAGCACCCACCTAATGACGAAACAATTCCTGAGGGCGGCATTTGTCGCTTGGAGAGAAGTCGGCACAGAGCCAGCAGTATGCAGTCGCGAATCAATTTCTGTGTCTCGTCGTCAATGTGCGGGTACGAGGGTTACACTAAACGGGCAGCGGAGCATCAGTTACAAGCGACTTGACTTTCCGGATGGGTCCGTGCAGTGACCGTAGCCGCGAGAGTATAAGAGATGTACAGTAGCGGAATGACTCGGACAATGTCCTCGAGGCTTATGCAGTAGGCCAGCACCCGCCATACGGCGAGACAATTCTTGACGGAGGGATTAGTCTCTTGGAAAGTAATCGGCATGGAGGCTTTAGTATGCAGTCGAGAAGCAATTTCTGCGTCGTATCGTCCTTGTGAGGGTGTGAGGGTTACAGTAAAGGGAGAGCGGTGCGTCGGGTACAAGTTAATCGACTCACGGGAAAGGTCCCCCGAGGTGACTGTGGCCGTGCGAGTATCACAGGTGTACACTGGCAGAATGACTTTGACAATGTCCTCTAGATTTATGAAAAAATCCAGCACCCGCCTCATGTCGAGAGAACTCCTGAGGGCGAATTAGTCTCTTGTAGAGAAGTCGGCATGGTGCCTGTAGTATGCAATCGTGAGCAATTTATCCGTCGCAGGAGGGATTCTAGGGTTATACTAAACGGGCAGCGGTACATCGGGTACAAGTTACTGAACTCCCAGTAAAGGTTCCGTGCAGTGACTGCAGCCGCGCCAATATCATAGATGTACACTAGCAGAATGATTCCGACAATGTTGTCGAGGCTTATGGAATAACCACCACCTGCCTAATGGCGAGACAACTCCTGAGGGCGGCATTTGTCTCCCGGAGAGAAGTCGGCATGGAGCCCGTAGTATGCAATCACGATGTAATTTCTTTGTTGCCTCATCAATGTGAGGTTGCGAGGGCTACGGTAATCAGATAGCGGTGCATCGGATACAAACTACTGGACTCCCAGGAGAGTTTTCATGCGGTAACCGTAGCCGCGCCAGTATCACAGATGTACACTAGCAGAATGACTCCGACAATATCCTCGACTCTTATGAAATAGCCTACCAGCTGCCTAATTGCGAGACAACTCCTTAGGGAGTAATTAGTCTCTTGGAGAGAAGTCGACATGGAGCCAGTAGTATCCAATCACAAAGCAATTTCTGTGTCTCCAGAGTTCTGCATGGTTTGCTGAAGGGCTTCTGTGAAGTTTGGAAGGTATGAGACGAGCTACTGGAAGAACTGAAGCTGTGGGGACAGGTACTGAGTGGTGCTTCGGTAGCTCAGATGCAAGAGCACTTGTCCACGAATCGCAAAGGTCCCGAGTTCGACTCTCGGTCCGGCACACAGTTTAAATCTGCCAGAAAGTTTCATATCAGCGGACACTCCGCTTAAGAGTGAAAATCTCATTCTGGAACCGTCCCCCAGGCTGTAGTTACGCCATGTCTCCGCAATGTTCTTTCTTCGAGGAGTGCTAGTTCTGCAAGTTTAGCAGAAGAGCTTCTGTGAAGTTTGGAAGATAGGAGACGAAATACTGGCAAAATTGAAGCTCTGGGGACTGGTCGTGAGTCGCGTTTGGGTAGCTCAGATGATAGAGGACTTGCCCGCAGAAGGCAAAGGTACTGAGTTCCAGTTTAGGTCCCGCACAAAGTTTTAATCTGCCAGGAAGTTTCAATTTCGGTATCGCTTCGTCAAAGTCAGATTGCGACGTTAACAGTAAACGGCCAGTGGTGCAGCGGATACAAGATACTGGACTCCCAGGAGCGATTCCATGAGGCGACTGTAGCCGCGCCAGTGTCATTGATGTACACTAGCGGAATGAGTCAGACAGTGTCCTCTAGGCTTATGAAATAGACAGCACCTGCCTAATGGCAAGAGAAGTCCTGAGGGAGGCTTTAGCCTCTTGGAGAGAATTTGGCAAGGAGCCTGTAGTATGCTATCCCAACGTAATTTCTGTGTCGTATCATCATTGCGTGGGTGCGAGGGTTACAGTAAATGGGCAGCGATTCATCCGTCACAAGCTACTGGAGTTCCAGGAGGGGTACCATGCAGTGAAGGTATCCGCGACAGTATCACAGATGTACACTACCAGAATGTCTCCAACAATGTCCTCGAGGCTTATGCAATAGCCCATCATCCGCCTAATGGTGAGAGAACTCCTGAGGGTGGCATTATTCTATGGGATAGAAGTCGGTATAGAGCCTGCAGTATCCAATCGCGAAGCAATTTCTCTGTCCCACCATCAGTGTGAGGGTGCGAGGGTTACTACAGTCAACAGGCAGCAGTGTATCGATTACAGGCAACTGGACTCCCAGGATAGGTTCCATACGGTGCCCATAGCCACACTAGTATCATAGATGTACACTAGCAGAATGACTCCGAGAATGTCCTCAAGGCTCATGCAGTAACGCAGCGACTACCTATTTTAGAGACAACTCCTGAGGGAGGCATTATTTTCTTGAAAAGAAGTCGGCATGGAGCTTGTACTATGCAATCGCGAAGCAATTTCTGTGTCGCATGTCAAATGTGAGGGTGCGATGGTTACAGTAAATGGGCAGCAGTGAATGTGTTACAAGATAATGGACTCGCAGGAGAGGTTCCATGCTGTGACCGTAGTGGCGCCAGTATAATGGATGTACCGTAGAAGAATGACTCCGACATCGCCCTGGAGGCTTATGCAGAAGTGCTGCACCAGCCTAATGGCGAGACAACTTTTGAGTGCGGCATTCGTGTCTTGGAGAGAAGTCAGCATGGAGTCTGTAGTATGCCATCGTGAAGCAATTTCTGCGTCGCATCGTCAATGTGAGGATGCGAGTAACGGGCAATAAAGGCGAAGCGGTGCATCGGATACAAGCTACTGGACTCCCAGGAGAGGTTCCATGTAGTGACCGTAGCCGTGCCAGTATCATCGATGTACACTAGCACAATGACTCCGATAATTTCCTCGAAGCTTAAGCATTTGTCTTTAGGTGCAAGGGTGACAGCATTTACGTAACAGCTAAGTCTGTAAACTGTACGCTTCCTGCTATGGGTAAAGTATCTGTACATGGAAAAATGGCGTAATCCGAAACCAGCGCCGAACCAGTTGTGGTGAAGCGTGGACCTTTGATGACAGCAACAGTTTCACAATAACACAGTTTCTCTGCACTCTGTCAAAACATATGATTCTAACGTTGTTGAAGTTGCGCTCCGTTTTGACAGTTTTGCCTCTTGAATTCCTTTGCTGTAACAAAGTTCACACCGTTGTTTCATTTCTGTGAGCCATCTACGTGGTATCTCGTCTGCTCTCACTATTGATCACATTTACTTGCAACGATAAAGTATTCTTGCCACATGACATATTCTAGAACCAGTGCATAGCATAACAACTGCCAAGGCTACAGAAAGACAATATTACGTGGAGACTCGTGTAGTCTGTTACGTATTTTGAAATTGTGGAAATTCATAGCAAAATTGTTTTTGATATTTCATTAAATGAAAATTAAGTCGATCACTCCCAGCTCAACACAGTCCTACCACTCCACGTACAGCACAAAGACAAAATAGCTAGCAAAGCAATATTGCACAAATCACACTACCACACTGAAGCTGAGCAGAAATCAGTACTATATATCATTCATCTCCCCCATGAACCATGGACCTTGCCGTTGTTGGGGAGGCTTCTGTGCCTCAGCGACACAGACAGCCGTACCGTAGGTCAGAGGCCAGGCCAGACAAACGTGTGGTTCCTGAAGAGGTGCAGCAGCCTTTCCAGTAGTTCCAGGGGCAACAGTCTGGATGATTGACTTATCTGGCCTTGTAACACTAAACAAACCGGCCTATCAAGGGGAAACTACAGCAGTAATTTTTTCCGAGGGCATGCAGCTTTACTGTATGGTTAAATGATGATGGCGTCCTCTTGTGTAAAATATTCCGGAGGTAAAATAGTCCCCCATTCGGATCTCCGGGCGGGGACCACTCAAGAGGACGTCGTTATAAGGAGAAAGAAAACTGGCATTCCACGGATCGGAGCGTGGAATATCAGATTCCTTAATCGGGCAGGTAGGTTAGAAAATTTAAAAAGTGAAACGGATAGGTTAAAGTTAGATATAGTGGTAATTAGTGAAGTTCGTTGGCAGGAGGAACAAGACTTTCGGTCAGGTGAATACAGGGTTATAAATACAAAATCAAATAGGGGTAAATGCAGCAGTAGGTTTAATAATGAATAAAAAAAATAGGTGTGCGAGTAAGATACTACAAACAGCCAAGATTGACACGAAGCTCGCGCCTACTACAGTATTACAAGTTTATATGCCAACAATCTCTGCAGTTGACGAAGAATTGAGGAAATGTATGATGAGATAAAAGAAATTATTCAGGTAGTGAAGGGAGAGGAAAATTTAATAGTCATGGGTGACTGGAATTCGATACTATGGAAAGGATAAGAAGAAAACGTAGTAGGTGAATATCGATTGGGGGTAAGGAATGAATTTTGCACACCGCATAACTTAATCATAGCTAACACTTGGTTCAAGAATCATGAAAGAAGGTTGCATACATGGAAGAAGCCTGGAGATACTAGAAGGTATCAGATAGATTATATTATGGTAAGACAGAGACTTAGGAACCATATTTTAAATTATAAGACATTTCCAGGGGCAGATGTGGACTCTGACCACAATCTACTGGTTATGAAAACTGAAGATACTGCAAAAAGGTGGGAATTTAAGGAGATGGGACCTGGATAAACTGACTAAACCAGAGGTTGTGCAGAGTTTCGGGGAGAGCATAAGGGAACAATTGACAGAAATGGGGGAAAGAAATACAGTAGCAGAAGAACAGGTAGCTTTGAGGGATGAAATAGTGAAGGCAGCTGAGGATCAAGTAGGTAAAAGATGAGGGCTAGCAGAAATCCTTGGGTAACAGAATAAATATTGAATTTAATTTATGAAAGCAGAAAATATAAAAACGCAGTGAATGAAGCAGGCAAAAAGGAATACAAACGTCGCTAAAATGAGATCGATAGGAAGCGCAAAATGGCTAAGCAGGGATGGCTAGATGACAAATGTAAGGATGTAGAGGCTTATCTCACTAGGGGTAAGATAGATACTGCCTACAAGGAAATTAAAGAGACCTTCGGAGAAAAGAGAACCACTTGTATGAATATCAAGAGCTCAGATGGAAACCCAGTTCTAAGCAAAGAAGGGAAAGCAGAAAGGTGGAAGAAGTATATAGAGGATCTATACAAGGGCGATGGACTTGAGGACAATATTATGGAAATGGAAGAGGATGTAGATGAAGATGATATGGGAGATATGACACTGCGTGAAGAGTTTGACAGAGCACTGAAAGACCTAAGTCGAAACAAGGCCCAGGGAGTAGACAACATTCCATTAGAACTACTGACAGCCTTGAGAGAGCCAGTCCTAACAAAACTCTACCATCTGGTGAGCAAGATGTATGAGACAGGCGAAATACCCTCAGACTTCAAGTAGAATATAATAATTCCAACCCCAAAGAAAACAGATGTTAACAGATGTGAAAATTACTGAACTATCAGCTTAATAAGTCACGGCTTCAAAATACTAACGCGAAATCTTTACAGACGAATGGAAAAACTAGTAGAAGCCGACCTTGGAGAAGATCAGTTTGGATTCCGTAGAAATGTTGGAAAAAGGTGGGAATTTAAGGAGATGGGACCCGGATAAACTGACTAAACTAGAGGTTGTACAGATGTTAACAGATGTGAAAATTACTGAACTATCAGCTTAATAAGTCACGGCTTCAAAATACTAACGCGAATTCTTTACAGACGAATGGAAAAACTGGTAGAAGCTGACCTCCGGGAAGATCAGTTTGGATTCCGTAGAAATGTTGGAACACGTGAGGCAATTCTGACCCTACGACTTATCTTAGAATAAAGACTAAGGAAAGGCAAACCTACGTTTCTAGCATTTGTAGACTTAGAGAAAGCTTTTAAAAATGTTGACTGGAATACTCTCTTTTAAATTCTGAAGATAACAGGGGTAAAATACAGGGAGCGAAAGGCTATTTACAATTTGGACAGAAACCAGATGGCAGTTATAAGAATCGAGGGACATGAAAGGGAAGCAGTGGTTGGGAAGGGAGTGAGACAGGGTTGTAGCCTCTCCCCGATGCTATTCAATCTGTAAATTGAGCAAGCAGTACAGGAAACAAAAGAAAAATACGGCGTAGGTATTAAAATCCATGGTGAAGAAATAAAAACATTGGGGTTCACCGATGACATTGAAAATCTGTCAGAGACAGCAAAGGACTTGGAAGAGCAGTTGAACGAAATGGACAGTGTATTGAAACGAGGTTATAAGATGAACATCAACAAAAGCAAACGAGAATAATGGAATGTAGTCGAATTAAGTCTGGTGATGCTGAGGGAATTAGATTAGGAAATGAGACACTTAAAGTAGTAAAGGAGTTTTGCTATTTGGGGAGCAAAATAACTGTAGTAAAGGAGTTTTGCTATTTGGGGAGCAAAATAACTGATGATGGTCGAAGTAGAGAGGATATAAAATGTAGACTGGCAATGGCAAGGAAAGCGTTTCCGAAGAAGAGAAATTTGTTAACATCGAGTATAGATTTAAGTGTCAGGAAGTCGTTTCTGAAAGCATTTGTGTGGAGTGTAGCCATGAATGGAAGTGAAACATGGACGATAAATAGTTTGCACAAGAAGAGAATAGAAGCTTTCGAAATGTGGTGCTACAGAAGAATGCTGAAGATTAGATGGGTAGATCACATAACTAATGAGGAGGTATTGACTAAAATTGGGGAGGAGTTTGTGGCACAACTTGACTAGAAGAAGGGATCGGTTGGTAGGACATGTTCTGAGGCATCAAGGGCCCACCAATTTAGTATTGGAGGGCAGCGTGGAGGGTAAAAATCGTAGAGGGAGACCAAGAGATGAATACGCTAAGCAGATTCAGAAGGATGTAGGTTGCGGTAGGTACTGGGAGATGAAGAAGCTTGCACGGGATAGAGTAGCATGGAGAGCTGCATCAAACCAGTCTCAGGACTGAAGACCACAACAACAACAACATATCATTCATGTTATGTGTTACGATTATTTATAAGCACAGCAATTGGTTATACTACGAAGTTCATAAATTCTTTAGGTTCCTTTTAAAATGAGCTTCATTAGCACCTAAATACACTCCTGGAAATGGAAAAAAGAACACCATACTTGCTCCGGACACTGCGAGAGGGCTGTACAAGCAATGATCACACGCACGGCACAGCGGACACACCACGAACCGCGGTGTTGGCCGTCGAATGGCGCTAGCTGCGCAGCATTTGTGCACCGCCGCCGTCAGTGTCAGCCAGTTTGCCGTGGCATACGGAGCTCCATCGCAGTCTTTAACACTGGTAGCATGCCGCGATAGCGTGGACGTGAAACGTACGTGCAGTTGACGGACTTTGAGCGTGGGCGTATAGTGGGCATGCGGGAGGCCGGGTGGACGTACCGCCGAATTGCTCAACACGTGGGGCGTGAGGTCTCCACAGCACATCGATGTTGTCGCCAGTGGTCGGCGGAAGGTGCACGTACCCGTCGACCTGGGACCGGACCGCAGCGACGCACGGATGCACGCCAAGACCGTAGGATCCTACGCAGTGCCGTAGGGGACCGCACCGCCACTTCCCAGCAAATTAGGGACACTGTTGCTCCTGGGGTATCGGCGAGGACCATTCGCATCCGTCTCCATGAAGCTGGGCTACGGTCCCGCACACCGTTAGGCCGTCTTCCGCTCACGCCCCAACATCGTGCAGCCCGCCTCCAGTGGTGTCGCGACAGGCGTGAATGGAGGGACGAATGGAGACGTGTCGTCTTCTGCGATGAGAGTCGCTTCTGCCTTGGTGCCAATGATGGTCGTATGCGTGTTTGGCGCCGTGCAGGTGAGCGCCACAATCAGGACTGCATACGACCGAGGCACACAGGGCCAACACCCGGCATCATGGTGTGGGGAGCGATCTCCTACACTGGCCGTACACCACTGGTGATCGTCGAGGGGACACTGAATAGGGCACGGTACATCCAAACCGTCATCGAACCCATCGTGCTACCATTCCTAGACCGGCAAGGGAACTTGCTGTTCCAACAGGACAATGCACGTCCGCATGTATCCCGTGCCACCCAACGTGCTCTAGAAGGTGTAAGTCAACTACCCTGGCCAGCAAGATCTCCGGATCTGTCCCCCATTGAGCATGTTTGGGACTGGACGAAGCGTCGTCTCACGCGGTCTGCACGTCCAGCACGAACGCTGGTCCAACTGAGGTGCCAGGTGGAAATGGCATGGCAAGCCGTTCCACAGGACTACATCCAGCATCTCTACGATCATCTCCATGGGAGAATAGCAGCCTGCATTGCTGCGAAAGGTGGATATACACTGTACTAGTGCCGACATTGTGCATGCTCTGTTGCCTGTGTCTATGTGCCTGTGGTTCTGTCAGTGTGATCATGTGATGTATCTGACCCCAGGAATGTGTCAATAAAGTTTCCCCTTCCTGGGACAATGAATTCACGGTGTTCTTATTTCAATTTCCAGGAGTGTATTTATGGTATCTAGCAAGCTATTGACAATGTGATGATGCATACATTTCTGGACCAAAGTGACTGCCTTTAAAGCTTCACAATGATTGTTGTTATTCCAGATTTTGATTCTGTGTGCTACGCTGTTGGTCTGAATGAGACATACTGTACTCAGTAAAAATTGCATTAAGTAATAAACGTACTGTGGAGCAGTAGATAGAACACAGAATTCTTCAGACTGGCTCCTGCAATACATTCTTGAATTTGCACCACAATCAAGTTGTATTGCATGCTTTTAGATCCAGACGATTATTGTTTAATGAGTTTCCCCACAAAGATGCTACCATATGACTTTATGAAGTGAAAGTAAGCAACACATGCCAGTTTGTTATTTATTTTACATCACCTGTGCCTGGCAACATTCACGTTGAAATCAAATTCTTTTCAAGGCGTTGCAGCAGCTCTGCTGTGTGCTTCTCTTAACTCAATTTAGTATCAAGTTTTGATTCTAAGAATTGAACACTAAAAACGTCTTCTACCTGCATGTCCTCGAATTATATGTTGAATGAAAACTTCTCGTACGATCTGAATCGCATATAGTGAGTTTTTCAGACATAAATTTCAGGGAATTGGCTGCAAAGTATTTATTAAAGTGTATGAAAGTTTAATTATCAGTTGTTTCTAAAACTACATTTTGTGTAATACCTATAACGAAGTTTGTATCACTGTGAAAGAATAATTACTTCTTATTAAATAACGGCGGTACTTTTCCACTTAGGGCGTATTTATTTAGGTTCCTTTTTCGTCTCGCAAATAGTTCTGGATATTAAAGTCATTATCGATGTTTACATATACCAAGTCCGCAGCTCGTGGTCTCGCGGTAGCGTTCTTGCTTCCCGAGCACGGGGTCCCTGGTTCGATTCCCGGCGTTGTCAGTGATTTTCACCTGCCTCGAGATGACTGGGTCTTGCAGTGTCGTCTTCATCATCACCATTCATCCCCATTACGGTCGGAGGAAGGCAATTGCAAACCACCTGCACTAGGACCTTGCCTAGTACGGCGGTGCGGGTTTCCCGCATCGTCCCCTTCAGTCAGTTACGCTGTAAGGCACTTCATCATCATCACATAAAACAATAGGCTGAAAATGGCAGCCTATTCACACTAAGTGCTTTCGTTAGCGGGGCCAGAAGATGGAAGCTCTTGGGACAAATCATGAAATTAGTCATCATTTTGATGGAACCTGATACTCTTTCCTATTCACTCCTCTTCGAAATATGTTATTTCTAGTCACGTGGTTAAGAAGCAGCTTATAGGCCTACACATTTAAAATTTTTAAGGCTGCTGTAAAAACTGAAGCTGGCCAAGCGTTTGATGCTATTTTTTTACCGCCTTTCTTATATAATGGCTTAACTATATCATATTTCTACCAGTCAAGATATGTTCGCCTTGTAAATGGCTGATCATGTACATAACTTAAGAAATTCATAGAAACACTCTTCAATCTTTTTAACTGATTTAATACCACATTTTACGAGTATTTCTGTCACAGCAGTATCCAATTTCCAATTGAGGCATCTGGCTGACAGCAACTTGGCCAGGGGAAGTGGCCGCCGTGCTGAAACAGAAACGAGGACTGGAGTTGGTGTCCAACAGCTGATTCCGTATGGTTGTGCGTACATATAAAGCCTCGGATGAACTTTCTTTGAGAGTAGCTGGAGCACAGTGTTGGGTATATGAGGAGATCGAGAGAATACTATAGCTGCCACAACGTCCGCAGTGCTAGAGGAGTTTCTACGAGGGTGAGTCAAATGAAAACCTTAAATTTGTAATAACAAATCGAAATTTCGCGCCGTTATCCTGTAAGTTGGTAAGCGTGCTAGAAACAGCGTGCAGAATGGCCTGTAGGTGGCAGCATAGTGCAGATGCACACATACCGTCCCAGTATCAGTATAAAGACGGCCGCCCCACTTGCGACTTGCACCAGGGAAGAACAGCGTTCTGTTATTCGGATTTTGCGTAGTGAAGGTATGCAATCTATTGAAATTGATCGACGAATGAAGATTCAGTACGGTGATGCATGTTTGTCACAGTAGCAAGTCTATGAATGGAGTAGGAAGTTCGCAAATGGTGTGACTTCAGTGGAAGATGCTCCTCGTCCAGGTCAGGCACAACGAGTTGTGACTCCACAGTACATTACAGCACTTGAAGCCATAGTGAAGGAAAACCGCCGAGTGACACTGAATGACATTGCAGCATGTTTACAGATTAGTCATGGGTCAGCTCACCACATTGTGCATGATGTGCTCCAGGTTCACAAAGTGTCTGCAAGGTGGGTGCCACGGCAGCTGACTCCTGGAATGAGAGAACGACGTGTTGATGCTTGTGAAGAACTTCTTCGGCACTTTGAACAAGAAGGTGATGGCTTCCTTGCAAGAATCGTTACTGGGGACGAAACCTGGGTTCACTTCCACCAACCGGAAACGAACAGAACGAGCAAGGAATGGCGGCATTCCTCATCACGAAAACCAAAGACGTTTCGAACAGCACTATTAGCAGGGAAGGTGTGGTGTCACCGCCAGACACCACACTTGCTAGGTGGTAGCTTTAAATCGGCTGCGGTCCATTAGTAAATGTCGGACCCGCGTGTCGCCACTGTGTGATCGCAGACCGAGCGCCACCACAAGGCAGGTCTCGAGATACGGACTAGCACTCGCCCCAGTTGTACGGACGACTTAGCTAGCGACTACACGGACGAAGCCTCGCTCCTTGGCCGAGCAGATAGTTAGAATAGCCTTCAGCTAAGTCAATGGCTACGACCTAGCAAGGCGTCATTATTAACATTGCATGTATCTAAAGAGTCTCACTTGTATCGCCACAATCTCCAAATGTACCACAAGGACGGATTAAAGTTAAGTATTCCAGCAGCTACGTACTTTTCTTTGTAGCATTCATTACGTATCCTGTTTCAGACCTCACGCCATCCTGCTTTAGCTTAGCGCGTGCCTTTCGGCTTCCTCTCATTGTGTCTAGGCTGTCTTGTCTAGACACAACAGAAGGTTATGCTGACTCTCTTTTTGGGACGAAAAATGCGTCATTTTGGAGCATTACACACCTAGAGGGACCACTGTCACCAGTGCATCATACACAGATCTCCTAAAGAATCATCTGCGGCCTGCAATCAAATGAAAGCGACGTGGATTGCTGTCAGCAGGTGTCCTTTTGCAACACGACAATGCAAGGCCCCACACTGCCCGTACAGCAGTTGCAACAATCACAGACCTGCATTTTTGAGTGTCTTTCTCAACCACCATACTCACCAGATCTTGCCCCAAGTGATTTCCATAAGTTTGGACCACTCAAAGATGCAATGGTAGGAAAGAAGTTGCGTTATGATGAAGAGGCACGCCATGCGGTGCATGAGTGGTTGCGCGGACTACCAAAAGAATTTTTTTTCTAAAGGAATTTATGCACTTTGTAAGCACTGGAGAACTTGCATTGAGCGTGATGGAGATTATGTTGAAAAGTGATACAGCTTTGTACCACTTCCGCACAATAAATAATGTTTAAAAAATTATTTAAGGTTTTCATTTGACTTACCCTCGTACATAGGCTTACGGTGCGTTGGTGCCTGAGGAAAAGGAAATGACATCTCGCGTGTGGTAGAGCTTCAGAGTCCTTACGTGCTGAGTTTCAGACAGCAAATGAAGAGCTTATTCGAGCCGTCTGGATGGCTGTGGGATGGGACGTCCAGCAGTGATAATACACAGTCCAGTGACATTAATGTGAGCACTCGTCAAAAGTCTGAATAACTACCTTTTGCAGCGCGAGACGTGCAGGACGAGTGTCAGTGAGGTTCTGGAAGGTATCGACAGGGATGTGGAACCATTCCGACTCCAGTGCCGTGACCAGCTGCTCTACGTTTCTCGATAAAGGCTCCATGGCGCGAACAGCCCGAGGGAGGTGGTCCCACAGGTTCTCGATAGGACTTAAATCCCCTGGTGGCCAGGGGAGTATGGTAAACTCCTACTGGTACTCTTTGAGACACACACGTACACTGCGAGCTGCGTGACCGTTGCATTGTCCTGCTGGTAGATGCTATCATGCTGCATGTAAGGGTGGACATGATCGCCAGCGATAGATGCATACTTGTATTGGGCCCGCCAGGTTAGCCGAGAGCGCTAATGCACTGCTTCCTGGACTCAGGTAGGAGAGCCGACCCCGGATCGAATCCGCCCGGCGGATTACCGACGTCGGCCACTGTGTCGGCCAGCCTGGATGTGGTTTTTAGGCGGTTTTCCACATCCCCCTAGGTGAATACCGGGCTGGTCCCCACGTTCCGCCTCAGTTACACGACTCGCAGACATCTGAACACGTTCGCACTATTCCATGGATTGCACTAGACGCTGACAGCTTGGGTACACTAATTTCCGTCCCGGGGGGTACGGGGTGGCGGCAGGAAGGGCATCCGGCCATCCCCTATAACTAAGCTTGCCAAATCCGTTCCTATCCGTTCCTAAGCGTGCCGACCCTGCGAAACCGCGGGATAAGGCACCAGCAAAAGAAAGAAAGATGCATACTTGTGTTGATGCATTGTGCCTTCCATTATGACGAGATCACCCATTGAATGCAAACATTCCCCAGACCATAACTATCCCTCCTGGTGGCAGGTGTTTCCTTTCAGACGTTTCACGCCATTGACGCCAACAGCCATCTGTCCAATGGAGCATCAAACGTGATTCATCTGAAAAGGACACCTGAAGCCATTGAGTAGACGTCAAGATGAGCTATTGGCGTGTAGTTTTCAGTCTTCATCGCCGAATAACAGTAGTTGAAATGGTTCAAATGGCTTTGAGCACTATGGGACTTAACTTCTGAGGTCGTCAGTCCCCTAGAACTTAGAACTACTTAAACCTAACTAACCTAAGGACATCACACACATCCATGCCCGAGGCAGGATTCGAACCTGCGACCGTAGTGGTCGCGCGGTTCCAGACTGTAGCGCCTAGAACCGCTCGGCCACTCAGGCCGGCCCAAGAACAGTAGTCACCATGGGTCCATGAACAAGGCGCTTGCTGTGGAGGCCCATACGCGGCAACATTCGCTGAACGGTCGTTGAGGAGACACTGTTGGTAGCCCCTTGACCTGGGAGATCAGCTAGTCAACAGTTGCACGTCTATTCACCCGTACACATGTAACAACCATCGCTCACCCTTGTCATATAACGCCCACGCTGCACCACAATTGCCTCGGCGCTCGTTTCGGATTGTGCCATTTTGCCATATGCAGATACTTTAATCTTGACAAGCTTTATACACCCTCCACTGCTATTGTTGCCACCTGGCACCTATGAGTGGTTATTGCATGTAGGCTACGAATATAGATGGTGCTCTCAGTAATGTGATTGGACCCTGTATGTGATAAACTAATGCGTGAATCAGTACTGGTTTTACGATGGGCGTTCTGGGAGAGAAGAACGTTTCATCTCCCGCAGTCTCCCCGTCGTGTTCTTGTTGTTGTGGTCTTCAGTCCTGAGACTGGTTCGATGCAGCTCTCCATGCTACTCTATCCTGTGCAAGCTGGTTCACCTCCCAGTAACAACTGCAACTTAAATGCTTCTGATGTGCTTAGTGCATTCATCTCTTGGTCTCCCTCTACGATTTTTACTCTCTACGCTGCCCTCCAATACTAAATTGGTGATCCCTTGATGCCTCAGAACATGTCCTACCAACCGATCTCTTCTACTAGTCAAGTTGTGCCACAAATTTCTCTTCTCCCCAATCCTATTCAATACCTCCTCATTAGTTATGTGATCTACCCATCTAATCTTCAGCATTCTTCTGTAGCACCACATTTCAAAAGCTTCTATTCTCTTCTTGTCCAAACTATACTCCTGGAAATGGAAAAATGAACACATTGACACCGGTGTGTCAGACCCACCATACTTGCTCCGGACACTGCGAGAGGGCTGTACAAGCAATGATCACACGCACGGCACAGCGGACACACCACGAACCGCGGTGTTGGCCGTCGAATGGCGCTAGCTGCGCAGCATTTGTGCACCGCCGCCGTCAGTGTCAGCCAGTTTGCCGTGGCATACGGAGCTCCATCGCAGTCTTTAACACTGGTAGCATGCCGCGACAGCGTGGACGTGAACCGTATGTGCAGTTGACGGACTTTGAGCGTGGGCGTATAGTGGGCATGCGGGAGGCCGGGTGGACGTACCGCCGAATTGCTCAACACGTGGGGCGTGAGGTCTCCACAGTACATCAATGTTGTCGCCAGTGGTCGGCGGAAGGTGCACGTGCCCGTCGACCTGGGACCGGACCGCAGCGACGCACGGATGCACGCCAAGACCGTAGGATCCTACGCAGTGCCGTAGGGGACCGCACCGCCACTTCCCAGCAAATTAGGGACACTGTTGCTCCTGGGGTATCGGCGAGGACCATTCGCAACCGTCTCCATGAAGCTGGGCTACGGTCCCGCACACCGTTAGGCCGTCTTCCGCTCACGCCCCAACATCGTGCAGCCCGCCTCCAGTGGTGTCGCGACAGGCGTGAATGGAGGGACGAATGGAGACGTGTCGTCTTCTGCGATGAGAGTCGCTTCTGCCTTGGTGCCAATGATGGTCGTATGCGTGTTTGGCGCCGTGCAGGTGAGCGCCACAATCAGGACTGCATACGACCGAGGCACACAGGGCCAACACCCGGCATCATGGTGTGGGGAGCGATCTCCTACACTGGCCGTACACCACTGGTGATCGTCGAGGGGACACTGAATAGTGCACGGTACATCCAAACCGTCATCGAACCCATCGTTCTACCATTCCTAGACCGGCAAGGGAACTTGCTGTTCCAACAGGACAATGCACGTCCGCATGTATCCCGTGCCACCCAACGTGCTCTAGAAGGTGTAAGTCAACTACCCTGGCCAGCAAGATCTCCGGATCTGTCCCCCATTGAGCATGTTTGGGACTGGATGAAGCGTCGTCTCACGCGGTCTGCACGTCCAGCACGAACGCTGGTCCAACTGAGGCGCCAGGTGGAAATGGCATGGCAAGCCGATCCACAGGACTACATCCAGCATCTCTACGATCGTCTCCATGGGAGAATAGCAGCCTGCATTGCTACGAAAGGTGGATATACACTGTACTAGTGCCGACATTGTGCATGCTCTGTTGCCTGTGTCTATGTGCCTGTGATTCTGTCAGTGTGATCATGTGATGTATCTGACCCCAGGAATGTGTCAATAAAGTTTCCCCTTCCTGGGACAATGAATTCACGGTGTTCTTATTTCAATTTCCAGGAGTGTATTTATCGCCCATGTTTCACTTCCATACGTGGTTACACTCCATACAAATACTTTCAGAAACGACTTCCTGACATTTAAATCTATACTCGATGTTAACAAATTTCTCTTCTTCAGAAACGCTTTCCTTGCCATTGCCAGTCTACATTTTATATCCTCTCTACTTCGATCATCATCAGTTATTTTGCTCCCCAAATAGCAAAACTCATTTACTACTTCAAGTGTCTCATTTCCTAATCTCATTCCCTCAGCATCACCAGACTTAATTTGACTACATTCCATTATCCTCGATTTACTTTTGTTGATGTTCATCTTATATCCTCCTTTCAAGACACTATCCATTCCGTTCAACTGCTCTTCCAAGTCCTTTGCTGTCTCTGACAGAATTACAATGTCATCGGCGAACCTCAAAGTTTTTATTTCATCTCCATGGATTTTAATACCTACTCCGAATTTTTCTTTTGTTTCCTTCACTGCTTGCTCAATATACAAATTGAATAACATCGGGGAGAGGCTACAACCCTGTCTCACTCCCTTCCCAATCACTGTTTCCCTTTCATGTCCCTCGACTCTTATAACTGCCATCTGGTTTCTGTACAAGTTGTAAATAGCCTTTCGCTCCCTGTGTTTTACCCGTGCCACCTTCAGAATTTGAAAGAGAGTATTCCAGTCCACATTGTTAAAAGCTTTCTCTAAGTCTACAAATGCTAGAAACGTAGGTTTCCCTTATCTTTGACATTCCTAATCGTTGCCGCCAGTATGATGCCAACAGCGAGAGCGAGCGGTCGTTTACCGTTTATTTGTGCGATTTTAAAATGTGTGACAAAATCAATGATCCCATCAGGTGTTAGGTGATCTGTGAAAGTAAAGAAGCGTCCACCCTGCCAAAATTTACAGAGAGTTAACGAATTTTGTGGAAATGTGACGAATGAAGCAACAGTCGGAAAATAGTGCGTAATGTTTAACGGCGGACTAACGAATATTCATGAGGAAGAACGATCTGGTTGACCTTCAGTTACGACTGACGAACCCAAATCGAGGACTGAGGAAAAATTCAGCAAGACATTTCAATATCGATGGACTGGGTTTGTGGTTTGCTGAAAATTCGCGATCAGTTCTTTAACTCAAATCAAGGACTCGGGAAAAATTTAGCAGGGCGTTTCACTATCGGTGGACTGAGTTTGTGATTTCCTGCAAATTCTCGATCAATTCTTTATCGAGTTGTTAATGGCGATCTGTACTGTAAAAAAGTGTGTGCCAGGTGAGTTCCTTGACTTTTGACAGATGCGCGAAAAACAAGTGGGAGCTGCGCTGACTTTCCTGACTCGGAACGACAAGGGTGGCGAGGAGTTTTTCACCAGCACTGTTATTGGTGACGAGACCTGGATTTCACATAAAAATCCGCAATCGAAGGACCATTCAATTGAATGGTATCATTGACGATCTTCAACATGATAAAAAATCCAAATAAATTGCAGTGCCAAAAAGGCTATGGCCACTGTGTTTTGGGATCGAAAGGATCTTATGCTCATCGACTTCATGCCTAGAGGAGAGACCGTAAATCGAGCGATCCACTGTTGGAGCATTCACCCACTGCGCCACGCCGCTGGAAACAAACGGCGTGGATTGTGGTTCAGTGGCACTGTTCTTTTTCGCGACAACATTCGTCAATCTGCTGCGTTGACGGAGGACTTGCTCCTGCAGTTTAACAGAGAGTTTCTGAACTTCCGCCTTATAGTTCAGTCCTGGCCACGGATGATAACTATTTTTTTCTGAAACTGAAGGACTTTTGGGCAGAAAACACCGTGGAAAACCACAGCGAACCTAAAGAAGACGTTACTGACTGGTTCAACAACTTGGCGGCATTGATTACGGGAACACAACGACAAGTGTTTAAATTTGAACGACTACTACGTGGAAAAATGGCTAAAATATAAAAACTCTGTCAAATAAGTTTTCCTGCATCATCTTTAGTAAAAATGTCTTTAGGAATAAATGGCCTTTACTTTTATAATTACCTTCGAATTACCAAAGTTTCCACACTGTCCAAGTACGCATTTCCTGGCGGGTCACAGTCCATAATACCATGTACTTCTGTCGAATCAGAAGGAAAGAAACAATGACTGAAGTTGTTGGCCACATTATATTAGACTGCCCTCTCTATGGGGACGTGGCTACTGCTGTGTGCAACAACAGCTGTCCCGGCATCATGGAACACCACACGTCAACCATATTCTGCATCACAAGTCAACTTGGCAGATCGTGGACTACTTTGATGAACCAAAGGGGCCTGGGAGGCGCATCATTATTTGAACCAGTACGCTCCTTCTGCACTACAGAAACCTAAATATTGGTCTCTACAGCGAAGGAGTCCGAGCGAAAGTATTGACGCTGGTCGTCATGCTTTGATCATCGACATGAGATATCACCACGCGCCCACCAGGGACCACTAACATAAACGAAGCAAATTCAGATTCCTCCACAACACCTCCTGCAGTGCCCAAGGAGCCAGTAGTGCACCTAAAAACCAGTGTGTCACTACGATAGCTTTCATACAAAGATTAGTAAATGGCTAACGGTAAGCAGTAGGGATAGATAGTCTTCACTGATCATCCATAACAACAGAAGCACAATTGAATATCGTGGAGGTAAGCGTAGTAGTAGTAGTAGTAGTAGTAGTAGTAGTACCGATGGTGACAGTGGTCTTATAACGTACCGGGTGGTTATAATTGAACATTCCATATATAACACGATATAACACAGAAACTAATTATCATACGAGTACCAAACTTGGTATCATTAATGTTAAGGATATGGGGAAGAGAAATAATGAAGAATCAATTCAATTGAAACACTTTTAATGAGCTGCTACTGTACATCATACCATTACTGCTACAAAAGGGGCTCAATATGGCACCCACCAGAGTCCAGAAGAGTCTGAAAGCGCATGATTGCATTCTGCACAGCAGAACGAAGCATGTCCGTATGTATGCCGGCTACCTCTCTTGATATGCTGCGCTTCAGATCAGAAAAAAATGGTTCAAATGGCTCTGAGCACTATGGGACTTAACTGCTGAGGTCATGAGTCCCCTAGAACTTAGAACTACTTAAACCTAACTAACCTAAGGACATCACACATATCCATGCGCGATGCAGGATTCGAACCTGCGACCGTAGCTGGCGCGGGGGACCAGACTGTAGCGCCCAGAACCGCTCGGCCACCCTGGCCGGCTCAGATCAGCACATGTGTGAATGTTCCCCTGGTAAACCCGATCCTTCAGGTAGCGTCACAACCAGAAATCACAGGGAGTGCGATCAGGTGATCGTGCCGGCTAAGCATTTGGAAACGATCAGCTGATAATCCGATCGTTTTCCAAATTTGTTTTGGAGAAGCAGGTGAACTTCACGAGAGATGTGCGGTGGGCGCAATCTTCCATGAAAACTGTTGAGTTCTCTCTCCTGTAGGGCGGGTATGACATGCTGGCGAAGCATGTCGCTGTAACACTGGCCAGTCACACTACACGTCTTTGGTCCTTGAGCGCCAACGTGTTTAAAACAGAATGGGCCAATGATGAACGTAGCCATGAAGCCACACCATACGATGACACGTTCACCATACAGAGGAACTTCGTGCACCGTGACTGGAGCTGAAGACCCCCACACTCGGCAATTCTGTGTGTTCACTTCACCCGTCAGAGAAAAATGAGCTTCGTCTGTCTATAGTATGGTCCATGCCCAGCCCTCGTCAACATCAATCTTTGCAAGAAAGTGGAGAGCGAAGTCAACACGTCGTTGTGCGTTCTGTGGTGCAAGCTGCTGTACGATATGAATGTTGCACGGATAACATATGAGAATGAAACAAAGCACCTTCCGTATATTGGACTGTGGCAGGTTCAACTGTCGTGACACAGCAAGCGCACGGCTGACAATCGAGAATTGTCTGCCACAGCAACAGCGATTTCATTAAGCACCTGTGATGCAACCGGTCGTCGGCCTCTTTCTGTAGCGACGTCCAGTTCTCCAGTTGATTCGAACTTCTTCATCATGCTCCGCACAGCAGGAGGAGAAAGAAGACCCTTCCGTAATCGTTTAAGCTGGCTATATTCTTGAAGCACAGCTGCAGCATTACTGTTGTTTTGATAATAGAGCTCCATCAATAATGCCTTGTTCCTTTTGTCCAAGGTCACATTGGCATGTCAACAAGTGCACTGTGACTGGACTGGTACGTGAGACTATGGATAACGGTGACTGATCACGGCACCTGGTGGCCATAGTTGGAACTGGACGGTGACGCTGTGACGCATGGAAATCGTGCACCCCATACTTAGGATATCAATGATATCAAGTCTAGTACTCGAACGGTAATTAGTTTCCGTGTTATAACGTGTTAATTAATGAAAGTTTAATTATAACCACACAGTACTTTAAGCGTCCACCCCTGGTAGCTGAGTGGTCAACGAGACTGAATGTCAGTCATAAGGTCCCGGGTTAGATTCTCGGCTGGGTCGGAGATTTTGTCCGCTCACGGACTGGGTGTTGTGCTGTCCTAATTAGTCATCATTTCATCCTCATCGACGCGCAAGTCGCCGAAGTGGCGTAAAATCGAAAGACTCGCACCCGGCGAACGGTCTACCCGACGGGAGGCCCTAGTCACAAGACATTTTTTAGTTCTTCAAGTGAACGTAGAGACGTAACTCCAGACAGAACATACGGCCTATTGTAGAATACTAGGCAATACGCTATAAAGGAGAGTAAAAAAATAACTACAGTCTCTCCTGAGATTATAACAAAGAGCGGCTTTGTATTCGTAACACAAAGATGCGAATCTGTTAGACTTAAGCGAGCAGAGAGCGGTGACATTGTGCTAGCTGGTCCGTTCCGGTGGTGGCCTGTGGTGGCCTTCGCAAGAGGACTGAGCAGGTAAGAGGAGAAGAACATAACGGGCGGGGCAGCGATTGCGGTCACCCGACCCGTGGGACAACCAGGACCAAGGGCGATTCAGCCAACCCCGCGTGTCGCTGGCGCCAGAGGCAGCACGTGTAAGGCGGGCGAGCGTCGCCACATCACAGCAAGCAGCACTCGTCCTTGCGAATGAATGTTAAAATGCATGTCTACTATTCTCTTAAGTACAGTACTGCCCATTAAAATTGCTACACCACGAAGATGACGTGCTACAGACGCGAAATTGAACCGACAAGAAGAAGATGCTGTGATATGCAAATGATTAGCTTTTCAGAGCATTCACACAAGGTTTGCACCGGTGGCGACACCTACAACGTGCTGACATGAGGAAAGTTTCCAACCGACTTCTCATACACAAATAGCAGTTGACCGGCGTTGCCTGGTGAAACGTTGTTGTGATGCCTCGTGTAAGGAGGAGAAATGCGTACCATCACGTTTCCGACTTTGATAAAGGTCAGATTGTAGCCTATCGCGATTGCGGTTTATCGTATCACGACATTGCTGCTCGCGTTGGTCGAGATCCAATGACTTTTAGCAGAATATGGAATCGGTGGGTTCAGGAGAGTAAAACGGAACGCCGTACTGATTCCCAACGGCCTCGTATCACTAGCAGTCGAGATGACAAGCATCTTATCCACATGGCTGTAACGTGCAGCCACGTCTCGATTCCTGAGTCAACAGATGGGGACGTTTGCAAGACAACAACCATCTGCAAGAACAGTTCGACGACGTTTGCAGCAGCATGGACAATCAGCTCAGAGACCATGGCTGCGGTTACCCTTTATGCTGCATCACAGACAGGAGCGCCATCGATGATGTACTTAACGACGAACCTGGGTGCACGAATGGCAAAACGTCATTTTTTCGGATGAATCCAGGTTTTGTTTGCAGCATCATGATGGTCGCATCCGGTTTTTGGCGACATCGCGCTGAACGCACATTGGAAGCGTGTATTGGTCATCGCCATTCTGGCGTATCACCCGGCGTGATGGTATGGGGTGCCATTGGTTACTCGTCTCGGTCACCTCTTGTTCGTGTTGACGGCACTTTGAACAGTGGACGTTACATTTCAGATGTGTTACGACCCGTGGCTCTACCCTTCAGTCGATCCCTGCGAAACCCTACATGTCAGCAGGATATTGCACGACCGAATGTACGGGCCATCCTGGATACCGAAAATGTTCGACTGCTGCCCTGGCCATCACATTCTCCAGATCTCTCACCAATTGAAAACGTCTGGTCAATGGTAGCCGGGCAACTGGCTCGTCACAATAGGCCAGTCACTACTCTTGATGAACTGTGGTACCGTGTTGAGGCTGCATGGGGAGCTGTACTTGTACATGATGACCATCGACCTACTATCGATATAAACCCATCCAGGTGATAGCAGCGACACCTGGAGAGGAATGACTGCTGATCAGACACACGCACGGTGCATGTAGTATCAGCCAGCGCGCTGTCCGCGTGTAGAAGGGGGAAGGCGCGCGATCTATCTGAGTTTGACCGTGTTGGCCAAGAGGCTCGGCACTAGCATTTCGGAAACTGCACTACTTGTCGGGTATTCAAGTAGTGCTATCGTGAGTGTCTGCAACATATGGCGATACCAAGGTGAAACCACGTCCACACGTCGTGAGGTTGTGTGGCTGCCTCTCATTACAGATGTCGGACGTCGTAGGCTGGGCAAACAGGAATGTTTTGATCGAAAATAACATCAGACTTTAATGCTGGGCAGAGTACATGTGTGTCTGAACACACAGAGCTCCGAACACTCCTAACGATGTTCCTCCACAGCCGACGACACACGCATGTGCCAATGTTAACACCACGACATAGGCAACTGCTACTGAAATAGGCACGTGACCGTCGGCACTGGACGTTGGCACAGTGACAGAGCGTTACATCGTCTCATAAATTCCAATACCTTCCCCATCGTGCTGACGGGAGGGCGAGAGTCCGTCATCTTCCAGGTGAACAGCTCCTTGACACTTATACTGCGGCATGGAGACGAGCTGGTGGCGGCTCCATTACGCTATGCGGAACATTCACATGGGCATCCGTGCGTCCAGTACGGCTCGTGCAAGACAAAATGACGGCTAGGAGGTGTCGCACACTGGTCGCAGACCACGTACTCTTCTTCGTGACTAAGATTTTTCCCGACGGCAGTGGCATTTTTCAACAAGATAATGCGCAGCCACGTCACAAGGCCAAGAGTGAAATGGAGTGGTTCGAGGGAAACAGTGGCTAGTTCCATTTCATGTGGTGGCCACCCAGCTCGACAGATCTAAGCCCGATGGAAAACATCTGGGATGTCACTGAAAGTGGAATTTCGGGAAATTAGGTTACTTGTGTGTGCATATGTGGTGCCAACTGCATCCAGCGGCCTACCTAGGCCTCACTGCTTCCATGCAACAAGACGTCGTCGCTGTTATTTGCGCCAAAGATGGACATACTGGCTATTGGGTAGGTGATCATAATGTCCTGGCTGATCATTGTACAAAACAAAACACTCAGTAATTATGATGTGAAAGAAATCCTGTTGCTTGAAATTCATTGGAATAGATTTTATAACCAGGAAATTAATTTTGTCGATTTTTAGAATATTATAAATGATCTCGCAGCGGATAAAAGCAAGGTTCTTTGTTGTTCAGTTTTGCCAAGGCTGGTCATTATGTTATATGTTATTGTGATGGTTGTGTTTGACGCTAGCACCTATGCAAAATAAACTGAAATGGATTAAACTAAAGATTTGTTATTCAGATGTAATGTGGTGTCACCGCCAGACACCACACTTGCTAGGTGGTAGCCTTTAAATCGGCCGCGGTCCGTTAGTATACGTCGGACCCGCGTGTCGCCATTATCAGTGATTGCAGACCGAGCGCCGCCACACGGCAGGTCTAGAGAGACTTCCTAGCACTCGCCTCAGTTGTACAGCCTACTTTGCTAGCGATGGTTCACTGACAAATTACGCTCTCATTTGCTGAGACGATAGTTAGCATAGCCTTCAGCTACGTCATTTGCTACGACCTAGCAAGGCGCCATTATCAGTTGCTATTGATATTGTAAAGAATGTACAGACAAGAGCTACGTTCAACATTAATGGATTAAAGTTAAGTATTCCACCAAGTACCACCTTTTTTTCTAGTCTAACTACCTTGTCCTGTTCCAGACCTCACGCCAGCCTGCGTGAGCTTAAACGCGTGCCTTTCGGCTTCCTCCAAATCCCGTGGGTTGGCTCCTGCCAATCCACAACATGTAAAGCCCTAGACCTCTAAGTTATATCAAAACCATAAATATGCAGTTATGACTGAGAATCTCGAATGTTTAACTTTGTTCCTACATCGATCGCATCCGCTATTTTGGCAACGGTTTCTATCCAAATTTATGGACTTGCAGTTTCATTTGATGTGAGGAATACGGGGTGATACTGTGATTATGTTACAGGCTTTCGAGAATGATGAAGAAGGGAAAATGTATAAGTCTGAGGTAAAGAACCCTGGCCCGGAAAAGACGGGGTCTAAAGTTGCAAGCGAAAGTCGTTTTGTTACTTCTGACAGTGGAATACATATATCGGTACTCATGTTGCTAAGACTGGAGGATAGGCAACTTTCAGAGGATATAGTACGAATCAACACGAAGGAAAAAAGTCTAGTAAACATGAGATTTAAAATCCATACCTTAAGAGTTACGAGCTGTTGTCCATCTTCGATACTGTGAGGCATATCTCTTGTAGTGCAAACTCTTTGGTTTCCTTTTTTTCGGAGGAGGTAGTATGGACCAAAGTTAAAAAAAGATGTCCAGTAAATATGGACTCTAAAATGTATAGCTTAATAGCTATGGACACTTGTTCAGTAGAAGAGATGTGTTTCACAGTGGCGAAGATAAACAAGAACTCATAGCTCCTAAAGTATGCAGTTTAGAGCCCATGTTTTTTTAGACATTTTTGCCTTGTTTTTGGTCTTACTACCACCTCTGAAAGTTGTCTGCCCTACAAACTTAGCAGCAACAGTATCGGTACTTATATTCCACTGTCGCAGGTATCAGAACTGTTGCTTGCAGCTTTTGATTCGGTCGTTTCCTATCGACCATTGATACATTTACACTTCTCCATCATCCCTGAAAGTTAGTAACATCATCACGGAATCGCCTCGAATATAGATTTTCTGAAGATTTAGACGGGAAGGGAATGCTAAACACATCGCTGTGTGGCGAATCGACAGACACTGAATTAAATTCTTGCGTCTAATGACAATATTTTCGCCAGACGACTGTAAAGAATACGTTGTCAAATTTATTCCGCAGTCGATTTCAGCATAAAAGCTATTTTTACGTCGTCGTTTTGAAGTGTTTTAGCGCCCGTCATAATCGAAAGCCAAACCACAAGATGCCAAACTATTTGATCCCATGGAAGCTCATGACTGTACAGAGAATCATTGAGTGGAGCACGCAACGTGTCCTCACCTTCAGTGTTGTTCGAGTCGTGTAGGATCATATCTCTTATTGTCGTCTGGCTCTGAAATCACTTTACAACAATCTAAAATCGCGTTACAACAACCCTGGAGCTTCCCGACGGCGGAACTCCTCGTACAGCCGGAAATCCCTGCATGCAGGCGAAGTTTAGGCGGTCGTCGTGTGACTTCTACGTCAACTGGAGTACATCACAGGACCGACACATTCGCAACCTGGGCTCCGAGAATACGCCACTAGGTGGCCACACCTGCTGACCGAATAATATTGTTCCTTCCACTATACAGACGTAACTATCTTTGTATGTTTCAGAGCTCCACAAGATCGTCAGAAGAAAAGCTGCTGGTAGAGGGTCAACTAAACCGTCTGAAGGAACAGCCCAGAGAGTTAAACCCAGACAGAAGAACAGGACTCAGCGCCAGTCTACCATGTCAAATGAAAAATAATTCTTTAAGGATACCAGGTACACGTTCAGGCGTTTCGCATGGCACCAAACAGCCTTTGGCTGTAGAACCCGAAACAAATGTCTCCAGGTAAAATGTGAATAAATTTCCGCGAAAGTCTCAATGATTAATGAATACTTACACTGCTGCTATTGCTGTCACTGCCACGATCAATAAGGTAAGTATGGTTAGTATTTTTTTTTATTTTCATGCTTTAACTGTTGTTATCACTAAGCGCAAAACTGTCTATCCGCAGAGTGCCAAAACTAATCAGTCTGACTCTAAAAATAATTTATTCCTCACTAGAATTCATTCCCACCCCAGTTCGTACTTTCGCTACGAGTAATGTTACAAGCTTTTAATCATCACCTCAAAAAAATCAAGCTACGACCATCTAAGTTGGTGTCAATCATTCTCTAAATATTCACCCGTCAGTGCGACCAATGTTTAACAATGATGGATGGCTTGACGGAGGCGGTGATTGTAGAATGGTCCCATCTGGAAAATAACGTTCGTTATCATTTTTGAAACATCTCCCACGAGATGGTTTCGTCATCCAACAAAATAGGAAGAAATTGCAGGGTGGCATGTAAGGAGGACATGTGGAGAGGTAAAATTTGATAAACTAACGACTATGTATGAGTATTTCCTGTCCAGAATGAGATGGCACGTTGCCGTGAAGCAAAAACTCTCTCTTGGACAGCTTCCCACGATATTTTGCGTAGAAAGCGTCCTGCGACCGCGACAGGGGATTTCGCTAGTATGCTCCTCTGTCGGTGTGTCGTTTATGATCATACTGTTTTAGCACCACTTCTTAGGAGTCCCAAAAAGCATTGAACATCATCTTGCCCTACCATGACAGGATCTTCACCGTTTTTGACGGTGGAGAATGCACGTGTTTCGACTCCTCGATTTTCCCCTTTGTCTCGTGATCAGAATGATACACCCAGTCCCAGCACTTCTGGACTGGCCTGACACAGCTGCAACGTTTCTGGTGCTGTTACCGTTGGGTTGGATGTTTGAATGGGTTTGGAGCAGTCGTGGAACCCAGCGGACGGCGACCTTTGTCAGGCTGAAAATTTCGTGCAATATTACCGCTATGAAAACTGATCCATCACTAATTTTCACTTAGTACAGTATCGCCTCGCCGATCTTCGAGCACCAGCACCTCCTCTTCCCTTCCGACTCCCGGTTCTTCATCAAAGAGAGATGGTCTTCGTAACTCAGTCTTGTTCGACCACGCTGGAAGTTTCTACGCCGCCTAGCCACTACGTCATACACAAGGGGGCACCCAAAACACCCGAAACTATTTTCAGAAGCTATATGTTTTCAAAGTGTTTAAAACACAACCTTATCGCTTCAAAATACTTCCATTACAACTAATACATTAATCCCACCTTTGCTTCCACTGTTCGAAACATTTTTGTAGTCATTTTTAGAAATGGCTGACAGCTCCTCCCTCGGTTTTTTCTTGTCTTCTTCAATGTTGTCAAATCGGTGTCCTTCGATGCCCTTTTTCATGCACAGAAATAAGAAAAAGTCGCGGCGGAACCAGGTTCGGCGAGGAAAGTGCGTAGGGCAGCGGAACCGTACCATTTTTAGCTAAAAACTAACAGTGATGCCTGAGTATGCAGATGCGTTGTCGTAGTGGAAGGACCAGTCTCCCGTTTGCCACAAATCGGGTCTCTTTTGACGAACACTGTTGCTCCAAGATAAGCAACTAATCACTGACAGTTGATCAATTGTCTGTCGACGGTCTGTGAGCACGAGCATCTTGAATTTTTTCAATATTTCCGTCGATTCGGGCAGCTGGACGTCCAGAAAGAGGTTTCTCAATTAATCAACATGCCGCCATATTTAAATCGAGAAAACCACTCGTACACTTGAGCTTTTCCATAGCGTCATCTTGGTAAGCTGCTTTCAAATTTAAAACAGTTTCAGCAGTATTTTTACCGAGTAGAAAACAAAATCTCACAGCAACACGCTGATCTCTTAAACTTGCTATCATAAAAAATGAAACAAGAACAAAACGGCACTAGCAAAAACAATCGCTGCAGATG
The DNA here is from genome assembly GCF_023864345.2 of Schistocerca serialis cubense. NCBI lineage: Eukaryota > Metazoa > Arthropoda > Insecta > Orthoptera > Acrididae > Schistocerca > Schistocerca serialis. The sequence goes on along the minus strand of NC_064643.1, from coordinate 164,572,145 downwards.
AACAGATCAAACCAGGTCGACAACACAGGCGGCACTCAACTGTCAATGATTTGCGCTATACGCGCCTAGCGGCAGAAATGCGTACTACACAAGCTCCGCCCACGGCAATGTTATTTCGGTTTTCTTTTTTTTTTTCTTTTGTACCCCTCGTATTGGTGCATTTTCTGGTGCGTATTCAGTGGGTAGGATGGGGGGAGGCGAGAGGGAGGTCATGACGTACTACACAAGCTCCGCCCACGGCAACGTTATTTCGGTTTTCTTTTTTTTTTTTTCTTTTGTACCCCTCGTATTGGTGCATTTTCTGGTGCGTATTCAGTGGGTGGGATGGGGGGAGGCGAGAGGAAGGTCATGACGTCATGAGGTCATGAGATCATGATGTCTTCCACAAAAAAGCACTGTACCAGACATTATGTAAATAAATTATTATAATTATATTAAAACATTTTTATTCTCGAATTTTTCGTCGTCGTCATTTTGCGAGATGTATGGGTGAGGAACTATGCGCTGTCCGACTCTTCCCGAAAAGTACTATCTGTAAATTTCAGTAGCAGCCTCTGCATGATGCGCAACGCCTGTCTACCACTGGAGTTGTTGAACATCTCCATAAATCTTTCGCACCGAACACACGATCCCGTGACGTAACGCGCAGCTCTTCGATGATCTTCTATATCTCTCCTATCGGTCCGATTTAGTAAGGGACGCAGATTAATGAACAATACTCAAGAATCAGGCGAACAAGCGCTTTATATACCACTTCCTTCGTGGATTAGTTACAATTCCTTAAGATGCTTCCTACGAATCAGTGTGGCATCTGCTTTTCGTACAGTTTGCTACATGTGGTCACTCCATTTAAGGTCGCTCCGGCTAGTTACTTCTAGATATTTCACGGTGGCTACTGTTTTCAGCAATTTGCCACGAATGGTATAGCCGTACAGCAGTGAATTTCTTTTCCTATGTATGTGAAATATGTTACATTTACTTACGTTCAGAGTCAATTGCCAGGGCCTGCACCACTCACACTTGTCTACAGGTCATTTTGCATATTGATACTGTGTTCTAGCGTTGCTACTTTCTCGTAGCACTATCTGCGAACAGTCCTAAAGAGATCTTTAGTAGGTCGTTTATATACATTGTAAACAGTAACGGTCCTGTCACATTCATTTTATATTAATGCGAAAATCTCCTTGACATCTGTCAATTTCAATCTGTTAAGAGCGACGTGATCAGTTCTATCTGTAACGGAGTCCTGACTCCAGTCACAAATATGGTCCGATACTCCGTAAGCTCGGTTTTTTTTTTTTTTTTCTCTAGATGCCAGTGCGGGACGGCGTCAAATGTCTTCCTGACGTCAAAGAACACGGCATCAGCCTGAGCGCCAATGTCTACGGCACTGTGGGTCTCGTAGAGGAACAGAACGAGTTGAGTTTCGCAACATCTCTGTTCGCGGAATCCAAGTTGATTTAAACAGAGGAGATTTTCGTGCTCCAGAAAGATCATAATTCTGGGGCCTAAAACATTTTCCATAATTCTGCCGTCACCGATGGAGGATGTAATTATGTGCATTTCTCCTGTGACCCTTCTTCAAAACGGGAATGACCTGCTCGTTTTTTTCCGTTCGCTAGGTACCCTTTGTCGCTCCAGCGAACTAGGATGAACTGTTGCTAGAAGGGGGGCAAGTTCTTTCGCATAATCTTGGTAGAATCTTACAGGCGTTGTGTGGGAGTTTCCGTCTGATGATAACGATTTTCCTATAGAAAGCAATGTCTGTCTGAATTTTGTTCTCCTGTCTCTCTGACCGCAGGGGAAGTAGACCTAGCAGCAGGTATGTGATGACCCTCGCCATCTGGTTGCCTCAGTTTCCTCGTGTGCGCTGTCTCCTCTGCTGACCCTAGAGTATTCAAATGTTCAAATTTGTGTGAATTCCTAAGGGACCAAACTGTTGAGGTCATCGGTTCCTAGACGTACACACTACTTAAACTAGCTTATGCTAAGAACAACATACACACACCTCTGCCCGATGGAGGACTCGAACCTCCGGTGGGACGACCCTGGAGTGCAGGGGACACCGAACACTCCGTAGTTCAACACGGCCAAACTCAATTCATAGTCCAGTCCACTCTATAGATCAGCACCTGTCTCGTCTGCACACAAGTGCTGTCGATAAAATATCGCCGGCCGTAGTGGCCGTGCGGTTCTAGGCGCTACAGTCTGGAGCCGCGTGACCGCTACGGTCGCAGGTTCGAATCCTGCCTCGGGCATGGGTGTGTGTGACGTCCTTAGGTTAGTTAGGTTTAAGTAGTTCTAATTTCTAGGGGACTGATGACCACAGCAGTTAAGTCCCATAGTGCTTAGAGCCATTTGCACCATTTTGATAAAATATCGATATACCGATATACACTCCTGGAAATGGAAAAAAGAACACATTGACACCGGTGTGTCATACCCACCATACTTGCTCCGGACACTGCGAGAGGGCTGTACAAGCAATGATCACACGCACGGCACAGCGGACACACCAGGAACCGCGGTGTTGGCCGTCGAATGGCGCTAGCTGCGCAGCATTTGTGCACCGCCGCCGTCAGTGTTAGCCAGTTTGCCGTGGCATACGGAGCTCCATCGCAGTCTTTAACACTGGTAGCATGCCGCGACAGCATGGACGTGAACCGTATGTGCAGTTGACGGACTTTGAGCGAGCGCGTATAGTGGGCATGCGGGAGGCCGGGTGGACGTACCGCCGAATTGCTCAACACGTGGGGCGTGAGGTCTCCACAGTACATTGATGTTGTCGCCAGTGGTCGGCGGAAGGTGCACGTGCCCGTCGACCTGGGACCGGACCGCAGCGACGCACGGATGCACGCCAAGACCGTAGGATCCTACGCAGTGCCGTAGGGGACCGCACCGCCACTTCCCAGCAAATTAGGGACACTGTTGCTCCTGGGGTATCGGCGAGGACCATTCGCAACCGTCTCCATGAAGCTGGGCTACGGTCCCGCACACCGTTAGGCCGTCTTCCGCTCACGCCCCAACATCGTGCAGCCCGCCTCCAGTGGTGTCGCAACAGGCGTGAATGGAGGGACGAATGGAGACGTGTCGTCTTCAGCGATGAGAGTCGCTTCTGCCTTGGTGCCAATGATGGTCGTATGCGTGTTTGGCGCCGTGCAGGTGAGCGCCACAATCAGGACTGCATGCGTCCGAGGCACACAGGGCCAACACCCGGCATCATGGTGTGGGGAGCCATCTCCTACACTGGCCGTACACCACTGGTGATTGTCGAGGGGACACTGAATAGTGCACGGTACATCCAAACCGTCATCGAACCCATCGTTCTACCATTCCTAGACCGGCAAGGGAACTTGCTGTTCCAACAGGACAATGCACGTCCGCATGTATCCCGTGCCACCCAACGTGCTCTAGAAGGTGTAAGTCAACTACCCTGGCCAGCAAGATCTCCGGATCTGTCCCCCATTGAGCATGTTTGGGACTGGATGAAGCGTCGTCTCACGCGGTCTGCACGTCCAGCACGAACGCTGGTCCAACTGAGGCGCCAGGTGGAAATGGCATGGCAAGCCGTTCCACAGGACTACATCCAGCATCTCTACGATCGTCTCCATGGCAGAATAGCAGCCAGCATTCCTGCGAAAGGTGGATATACACTGTACTAGTGCCGACATTGTGCATGCTCTGTTGCCTGTGTCTATGTGCCTGTGGTTCTGTCAGTGTGATCATGTGATGTATCTGACCCCAGGAATGTGTCAATAAAGTTTCCCCTTCCTGGGACAATGAATTCACGGTGTTCTTTTTTCAATTTCCAGGAGTGTATTAACCAGAAAATACATCGATATCAAAATGGCAATATCGAGATCTGATAGTTTTATTTTATATCTTTTTTTTTTTTAAATTTTCGGTAAATATTTGAAGCTGTTCTTTTGAAACTGTAGTAGAACATAATTGTACTTTCAGTATGTGAAGGAGTCTCACTACTTTTTCAGCTTTCATCACATCCAGTCTTTCTCTTTGACTGCGTGAAGCAAGTATGGGTGGCACAAACAAGAAGTCCCATTGCACTGGGGAGTGGCGGTGTGACGGGAATAACACGATTTCCGATTTGAAGAAGCAGCACACCAGTTGCATTAAAAAACAATTTTTAATGCAGCTTGTGTCTAATTTCTTCTCATCGGTATTCTTCAAAAACAGTTGGTGAAAATAATGAACAAAAATATAAATGACACGATTGGTCTTTGCAGTGGGCGGAGATGTGTGAGAGAAAGTGCTGACGAAATCGGCGCTCGACTCTATCTACAGAAACTGCAACGTCTAGCTCCACACGCAATTTCTACACTACGACTGCTAGGTCGCTGGCGTTGGCAAAAATGAAAACGCAGGGAAGTCGGCATCTCGTGTTCCGGACAAATCCGGTATGTGATGAAACCGAACGCCAAACCCATCTCACACCTTTTATTGTATCACTTACATGCAGTTACCACTATTAGCAAAGTGGTTATCGTCAAGCGTGAACGTACATCCTTTTCCTCTCAATTCTTGCTCTAAGGTTGATAGGCAGACTACTAGCTTGTTGGTGTACAGTATATCCAATAGTTAATCAATACTTAAACATACAGCTTTGTAACTGGTAGTACATTTATAATGTGCAGCCGATATTTTTCTGCGCCGGTACATCAACATCATTTCTGTCGATATGTCGGCATACGGATAATTTTTTCGGTTCGTCGAAAGCCGATAATGATATTCTTTTTAAATATCGATGTATCGGATTCCCAATATTTTTTAAAAATCAAAATTTCTACTGCACACAGAGAGCATTCTCAGCCAGTTGATTGTGGCACACACTCTGTTACCTTTATCGCCACATCACATTTAGGTTAATTAGAGAGCAACAAGCCTTTGAGGCTAGCGAAATATTCGTGTATGAAATAATTAATTTTGAATTTAATTCGATTCGTGAATTTATGTATGTTGCGGGGGCAGACGAGAGATACCAAATAGATAGCACAGAGATATTATCCATACTTTTTGCTGAACACGACTGAAATTAATTCATAAGTTAGTGATTTTCACCCAGAAGGTGTTACTGATGTAGGGCAGCCCGTTGTGGCTAACTATGAAGCGGATCCATGTATGAGTAGAATACTGCAGAGAAGCACCAGAGAAGAAGTTCTGGTTCTGGTCTGGCAAACTAATGCAACCAAGTAGCCTGCCAAAACCTATGTAAAAAGCACAGTTGAATTGGCTATAAAAATGAAAACTACCTACGCGATCTTTGAAACACGAGTTTTAAATAACCTCCAGAGCAAGAGGTCTGCGTCACTGTGATCCGTGTTCCTCAGCAGCTTTTCATCTATCCCGATGGCACTGGTGCACACCTGAATCGGAACAGAACTGACCAGGGCAGATGTGGAGCACTGCTGCACAAAGGTGATGCAACACCTCTCCAGAATGTGACTGAAGCGAAGGGCAGCAAACAGTACTTCGCATAACATTTCAATGTTCCCTCGAAGCATTCAGAGATACAATGTAAAACTTTCACAATTTGTCTGCAGAAGCTTCTGACTAGAGTTGGAATCTGGACTTAGAGCTATGAACCCGTTACGGACTTTAGACTATGTAGCTGTGTAGAAATGTATATATTTGCTGTCCAAATTTGTTCAGTATTTTCTCCTGACATCATACGATAAATAAATGAAATAATTGGAATACGGTTTTGGTACCGTGTTGAGATATTCTAACTGAGTGCTACAAGCACCAGAATGTCGACAATAGATTTCCAGTTAGTCGAAGGAACAGTTATGATCTTTTAAAAGACATAATTTTCGCCACTGACTGTAGAAACTATTTATTATCACAATTTCAATGATCATCTATCAACTGGTGTGCTACAAACGACTGTGCTTCAGCAAACGTCAGACTTTAAAAACCTTCTAACATATACACATACCATCGCCATATCTGAGCTTTGTAACAATGTTAACAACCTTAACATAAATCCCAATAAACCACTGTTCTTGCACAGTGTTTACATGTGAAGATGTGAAGAAAGGCAGTGGCCACGAAAACACTTTCTACAGTCAGTGCTGAAAACAACGTCGTATAGAAAGTTCTACATGGCTGTGAACTCCATCCATCAGAAGTTAATCGGTTAATAAACTTGTTGATCGCTAGGTGCGACAGTCAGATTGCCCGGAACTACGGTGGCAGCTCGTAATTCTGATCGCATCCGGACCACCAACGCCTCCACGCCACCACTAACATAGTATGCACGCTCTACTGCCATGTACTCTCATTAGATAATCTCTCAATTGCTCACCCTCTCACCCTAAATTGCGTGACTCATTTTCTCATTTCACACTCGTGCCCAGGTTACTTACGTGTTTTTTTTATTTTTTTATTGAAGGAGAGCTGCCTCTTGCTCCCAGCTGTTCGAATCCAGGCACTTCTGCCACCTATTTCAATGCCTTTTTACCTTGTTCAGTCGCGGGAGACCTATTATTAGTGGGTTTATGGGTCTTTTAGCAAAATACATCCACCTGATTCTGGAGCCGACTCTTCCCTCTTCCACCCTTTACGTCTCATCATTTCTGATCCACTCCACTGCGACTGTGAGGGCGAAGCCGAATCATGCCTTTAGTGGAAGATGAATTCGATTCTTTAGGCGCGATAAGAGCAGGGAGTAGGATAGTCACTGCCCATTTCCAAGCCACACAGCAGGGAAGGCAGTTTCACCTTTTCACATCTGCAGTTTCTTCTTCTTCTTCACCGTTTCCGATCTTTCTACAAGGGTCAGTCACAAAGTAACGCATGCTATTTTTTTTATTTTACAAGAAAAAGTAAATGCTATTTTTATAGGACAATAACAACAACTTTCACGATTAATTTGTCACTTTTCACTATAATCACCATCTTTGTCCTCAGTTTTATCCGCTTTAAAGCGAGGAGCATTTATATCTCTGAAGTAAAATCGTGATCCTGCTTCCTTAGCCACTGGCTCACAGAATTTTTCAAGGTTTCCGCCTCTTCAAAGTGGTAGCCCCAATTAGCTTCTTTGAGTGGCCCAAACACATCGTAAACTATGTGATTATATGCATGCGTCGCACCTGTCCTTTCGAACATATCCGAAAGAACAGGCACCACGCATTCAAATAGTTTGATGAGCCTAGCTAGGCAATGGCTCCACCTTCCTCAGTGTGAATGCACAGATACGCCCGACCTCCTGTGGAATTCTCAGAGCGAACATGGACGGAATGGACATGGGCTGCGGATAGGTTGCGTTCGGTTACACGTTTAAAGTCGGCGGGTAGGCATAAAACGTCATCCGAAATTGTATTGAATGCTTTCTCAGAAAATTATTGTGAGCAATTAGTTCATGAGCCCACTCGAAGCGTAAATGGTTGCGAAAGCATATTGGACCTCTTAGAAACAAATAATCTTGGACAAATAGTGAGTATCGTCACGAATACAGGGATTAGCGACCATAAGCGACCATAAGGCATAAGCCTCAATACCGTAACACCTACAACCATCAAAAAGAAACGCAAAGTATATCTATTAAAAAAAATGGCTGATAAAAATGCTTTTAACGCCGTTTTCAGAGACGGTCTTCACTCCTTCCGATCTGATCATGTAAGCGCAGTAAAGTTGTGGAATGATTTCAAAGAGATAGTATCGACAGCAATTGAGAGACATATACCACATAAATTAATAAGTGATGGTACTGATCCCCTATGGTACACAAAACGGGTCAGATCGCTGTTGCAGAATCAGCGAAAAAAGCACGCCAAAATTTAAAAAACGCAAAATCCCCATGACTGGCAAGGTTTTCCAGAAGTTCGAAATATAACGCGTACTTCAATGCGAGATGCTTTTAATAATTTCGACAATAAAACTCTGTCTCGAAATCTGGCAGAAAACCCAAAGAGATTCTGGTCATGCATATAGTACACCAGTGGCAAGACGCAATCAGTACCTTTACTGCAAGATAACAACGGTGAAGTGACTGATGACAGTGCCACTAAAGCAGAGTTATTAAAAACGGTTTTCCGAAACTCCTTCACCAAAAAAGACGAAGTAAATGTTTCTGAATTCCAATCAAGAACAACCGCCAAGATGAGCAACATAGAAGTAGATATCCTCGGTGTGGCAGAGCAGCTTAAAACACTTAATAAATGCAAGGCACCCGGTCCAGATCGTATACCAATAAAGCTCCTCTCAGAGTATGCTGATAAAATAGCTCCATATTTAGTAATTATATACAACCGCTCACTCACACAAAGATCCGTATCTAAAGACTGGAAAATTGCTCAAGTCACACCAATACCCAAAAAGAGAAGTAGGAGTAATTCGCTAAATTACAGGCCCGTATCACTAAAGTCGATTGCAATGGGGTTTTGGAACATATACTGTATTCGAACATTATGAAGAACCTTTAAGAAAACAATTTATTGACACATAGTCAGTACAGTTTCAAAAAATATCGTTCTTGCGAAACACAACTAGCTCTTTATACTCATGAAGTAATGCGTGCTATTGACAGGGGATGTCAAACTGATTCCATATTTTTAGATTTCCAGAAGGCTTTCGACACCGTTCCTCACGAGCGTCTTGTAACCAAACTGCGTGCCTATGGAATATCGCGTCAGTTGTGCGAATGGATTCGTGATTTCAGAAAAGTCACTGTTGGTAGTAATAGACGGAAAGTCATCGAGTAAAGCAGAAGTAATATCCGGAATTCCCCAAGGAAGTGTTATAGGTTCTTTATTGTTGCTGATTTATATTAACGACATAGGAGACAATCTCAGTAGCCGTCTTAGATTGTTTTCAGATGATGCTGTCATTTACCTTCTTGTAAAGTCATCAGATGGCCAAAACGAATTACAAAATGATTTACATAAGATATCTGTATGGTGCGAACAGTGGCAATTGACCCTGAAGAAAGAAAAGTGTGAAGTTATACACATGAGTACTAAAAGACATCCGCTAAATTTCGATTACGTGATAAGTCACTCAAACCCGAAGGCTGTAAATTCAACTAAATACTTAGGGTTTACAATTATAAATAACCTAAACTGGAACAATCACATACATAATGTCGTGGGTAGAGCAAACCAAAGACTGCGATTCATTGGCATAACGCTTAGAAGGTGCAACAGGTGTACTAAAGAGACTGCTTACACTACGCCTGTCCGCCCTATTCTGGAGTATTGCTGTGCGGTGTGGGATCCGCATCAGGTGAGACTGAGGGATGACATCGAAAAAGTACAAAGAAGGGCAGCTCGTTTTATATTATCGCGAAATAGGGGACAGAGTGCCACAGACATGATACGTGAATTGGAGTGGCAATCATTTGAAAAAAAAAAAGGCGTTTTTCGTTGCGACGGGATCGTATCACGAAATTTCATTGACGAGTTTTCTCCTACGATTGCGGAAACATTCTGGTGGCACCCACATACATAGGGAGAAATGATCATCACGATAAAATAAGAGAAATCAGGGCCTGAACAGACAAAAATTTAAGTGCTCGTTTTTCCCGCGCGCCGTTCGAGAGTGGAACGGTAGAGAGACAGCTAGACGGTGGTTCTTTGAACCGTCTGCCAGGCACTTAATTGTGAATAGTAGAATAATCACGTAGATGTAGATGTAGATGTTGATGTGCGTCGGCCATTAGGCGTGCTGAGATAGTCCGCGCAGTTGTGCTAACGCTGTGTCGCGGATGGCGCAGAGGTTAACGCGCCTGGTTAGTAAGCAGGCTATCCGCGGTTCGAATACCAGTCGGGTACACATTTTCAATCGTCGCCGTTCAATACGCGTTACGTCCCGTTGGAACTGACAACAGTGATTGACTTACTTTTCTTTTCTTTTCTTTCCTTTCTTCCACTCTCCACCGTCAATTTACATACAACATGGAAAACTGTGATGGTGCAAGATCTCTTTATTCCTGCCGGTCAGCATTTTCGGTACTCAGAGCGCACAAATCTTGGAGTAGCGCAGTATGTCATCCCACTGCCTTTAGCGATTGGTAACTGTTGCTCCCCCCATGAACCACGGACCTTGCCGTTGGTGGGGAGGCTTGCGTGCCTCAACGATACAGATGGCCGTACCGTAGGTGCAACCACAACGGAGGGGTATCTGTTGAGAGGCCAGACAAACATGTGGTTCCTGAAGAGGGGCAGCAGCCTTTTCAGTAGTTGCAGGGGCAACAGTCTGGATGATTGACTGATCTGGCCTTGTAACATTAACCAAAACAGAATTGCTGTGCTGGTACTGCGAACGGCTGAAAGCAAGGGGAAACAACAGCCGTAATTTTTCCCGAGGGCATGCAGCTTTACTGTATGATTAAATGATGATGGCGTCCTCTTGGGTAAAATATTCTGGAGGTAAAATAGTCCCCCATTCGGATCTCCGGGCGGGGACTACTCAAGAGGACGTCGTTATCAGGAGAAAGAAAACTGGCATTCTACGGATCGGAGCGTGGAATGTCAGATCCCTTAATCGGGCAGGTAGGTTAGAAAATTTAAAAAGGGAAATGGATAGGTTAAAGTTAGATATAGTGGGAATTAGTGAAGTTCGGTGGCAGGAGGAACAAGACTTTTGGTCAGGTGATTACAGGGTTATAAATACAAAATCAAATAGGGGTAATGCAGGAGTAGGTTTAATAATGAATAAAAAAATAGGAGTGCGGGTTAGCTACTACAAACAGCATAGTGAACGCATTATTGTGGCCAAGATAGACACAAAGCCCATGCCTACTACAGTAGTACAAGTTTATATGCCAACTAGCTCTGCAGATGATGAAGAAATTGATGAAATGTATGACGAGATAAAAGAAATTATTCAGGTAGTGAAGGGAGACGAAAATTTAATAGTCATGGGTGACTGGAATTCGTCAGTAGGAAAAGGGAGAGAAGGAAACATAGTAGGTGAATATGGATTGGGAGGAAGAAATGAAAGAGGAAGCCGCATTGTAGAATTTTGCACAGAGCATAACTTAATCATAGCTAACACTTGGTTCAAGAATCATGAAAGAAGGTTGTATACCCGGAAGAATCCTGGAGATACTAAAAAGGTATCAGATAGATTACATGATGGTAAGTCAGAGATTTAGGAACCAGGTTTTAAATTGTAAGACATTTCCAGGGGCAGATGTGGATTCTGACCACAATCTATTGGTTATGAACTGCAGATTGAAACTGAATAAACTGCAAAAAGGCGGGAATTTAAGGAGATGGGACCTGGATAAACTGAAAGAACCAGAGGTTGTAGAGATTTTCAGGGAGAGCATAAGGGAACAATTGACAGGAATGGGGGAAAGAAATACAGTAGAAGAAGAATGGGTAGCTCCGAGGGATGAAGTAGTGAAGGCAGCAGAGGATCAAGTAGGTAAAAAGATGAGGGCTAATAGAAATCCTTGGGTAACAGAAGAAATATTGAATTTAATTGATGAAAGGAGAAAATATAAAAATGCAGTAAATGAAGCAGGCAAAAAGGAATACAAACGTCTCAAAAATGAGATCGACAGGAAGTGCAAAATGGCTAAGCAGGGATGGCTAGAGGACAAATGTAAGGATGTAGAGGCTTGTCTCACTAGGGGTAAGATAGATACTGCCTACAGGAAAATTAAAGAGACCTTTGGAGAGAAGAGAACCACTTGTATGAATATCAAGAGCTCAGATGGCAACCCAGTTCTAAGCAAGGAATGGAAGGCAGAAAGGTGGAAGGAGTATATAGAGGGTTTATACAAGGGCGATGTACTTGAGGACAATATTATGGAAATGGAAGAGGATGTAGATGAAGATGAAATGGGAGATAAGATACTGCGTGAAGAGTTTGACAGAGCGCTGAAAGACCTGAGTCGAAACAAGGCCCTGGGAGTAGACAACATTCCATTAGAACTACTGATGGCCTTGGGAGAGCCAGTCCTGACAAAACTCTACCATCTGGTGAGCAAGATGTATGAGACAGGCGAAATACCCACAGACTTCAAGAAGAATATAATAATTCCAATCCCAAAGAAAGCAGGTGTTGACAGATGTGAAAATTACCGAACTATCAGTTTAATAAGTCACAGCTGCAAAATACTAACGCGAATTCTTTACAGACGAATGGAAAAACTGGTAGAAGCGGACCTCGGGGAAGATCAGTTTGGATTCCGTAGAAATGTTGGAACACGTGAGGCAATACTAACCTTACGACTTATCTCAGAAGAAAGATTAAGAAAAGGCAAACCTACATTTCTAGCATTTGTAGACTTAGAGAAAGCTTTTGACAACGTTAACTGGAATACTCTCTTTCAAATTCTGAAGGGGGCAGGGGTAAAATACAGGGAGCGAAAGGCTATTTACAATTTGTACAGAAACCAGATGGCAGTTATAAGAGTCGAGGGGCATGAAAGGGAAGCAGTGGTTGGGAAAGGGGTGAGACAGGGTTGTAGCCTCTCCCCGATGTTATTCAATCTGTATATTGAGCAAGCAGTAAAGGAAACAAAAGAAAAATTCGGAGTAGGTATTAAAATTCATGGAGAAGAAGTAAAAACTTTGAGGTTTGCCGATGACATTGTAATTCTGTCAGAGACAGCAAAGGACTTGGAAGAGCAGTTGAACGGAATGGACAGTGTCTTGAAAGGAGGATATAAGATGAACATCAACAAAAGCAAAACGAGGATAATGGAATGTAGTCAAATTAAATCGGGTGATGCTGAGGGGATTAGATTAGGAAATGAGACACTTAAAGTAGTAAAGGAGTTTTGCTATTTAGGGAGTAAAATAACTGATGATGGTCGAAGTAGAGAGGATATAAAATGTAGACTGGCAATGGCAAGGAAATCGTTTCTGAAGAAGAGAAATTTGTTAACATCGAGTATAGATTTAAGTGTTAGGAAGTCGTTTCTGAAAGTATTTGTGTGGAGTGTAGCCATGTATGGAAGTGAAACATGGACGATAACCAGTTTGGACAAGAAGAGAATAGAAGCTTTCGAAATGTGGTGCTACAGAAGAATGCTGAAGATAAGGTGGGTAGATCACGTAACTAATGAGGAGGTATTGAATAGGATTGGGGAGGAGAGAAGTTTGTGGCACAACTTGACTAGAAGAAGGGATCGGTTGGTAGAACATGTTTTGAGGCATCAAGGGATCACAAATTTAGCATTGGAGGGCAGCGTGGAGGGTAAAAATCGTAGAGGGAGACCAAGAGATCAATACACTAAACAGATTCAGAAGAATGTAGGTTGCAGTAGGTACTGGGAGATGAAGAAGCTTGCACAGGATAGAGTAGCATGGAGAGCTGCATCAAACCAGTCTCAGGACTGAAGACCACAACAACAACAACAACAACAACTGTTGCTACCCGGTGATCGTCACGACAGGTTTGGGTGACGCACTGAATGTTACGTGACGTCACTGCAGTCGCTGGCCGACCGCTCCGCGTTGCATGAGCCAACTGCGACTGCCCTTCAGCTTCTCTGCAGCGACGAACCCATCGTCTAACGCTGCTGACATTCAAGGTAACATCTCCATACTTCTTCTGCCTTTCATGAATGCGGTTGTGCGTTTCACCGGCTGCGGTAGGGAATTTAAACACAGAACTCTGTCTTATAAGTACTGTGTAGGTACCTATAGGGTTTATCTGCACAGACAAACGAGATGTATTAATTCATGCAGGCTCCAGTGGAATGCGCCACATTAATGTAATCTGAGAGGGAGGCGGAAAAATTAAAAAACGATGTACCTTCAGAATTTTTACAACATCTATCTTCTTTTAATGCTTGCAACGTACTTCTTCTATATATTCGTTTGCCGTTGTGTACGGTCATATTTTTGCTCTCTCTTGTGTCTAAAAATAAAAAAGTGGATAGCTCGTGAAAGAAAAGTATTTTATTTCTACGAGCTTCAAGTACCCCTCTTTGCGCGGCATCAACCATTGCAGCAAATCTGCGGATGGGCGGGAATAATCCTCAAGAAGACGACCGATGCATCGTCATCGGCACTGTTGTAAGAAGTAATTATCATTAACAGGAAGAGAACTTTCAAGACTAATCATTTCAAATTCATGTTGCAGAAGACTGATAGAAGTACCTATTTTCATGTCGTGCATGGTGTTTGTGTAAAAGAAAAAGCCTTACCGATCCACAGGCGCTGCTGAGTACTAGGACTGTTGAAATTTTTAAAAAATATTGCGAATCCTATTTATCGATATTTAAAAAGATATTATTATCGGTCCTTGATATATCGCAAGAAGTATCAATGTATAGACGGAAAAAATATGAACGTACATGCTCATAAAAATATCTGGTGCACATTGTAAGTATACTACCATTTTTAGAGCTGGGTATATGAGTATTGATTTATTATTACATATTCTGTACATCAAGAAGCTAGCAGCCCGCCTATCTCCCTTAACCGCTGCGGTCGCAAGTTCGAATGCTGCCTCGGGCATGGATGTGTGTGATGTCCTTAGGTTAGTTAGGTTTAAGTAGTTCTAAGTTCTAGGGGACTGATGACCTCAGATGTTAAGTCCCATAGTGCTCAGAGCCATGTGAACCATTTGAACTTATCTCCCTTAGAGAAAGAATTGAAAGGAAAACGATGCACGTTAACGCTTGGCGATAACCTCTTTGCTATCAATGGTAACTGTTTGTATGTGGCACAGTAAACGGTGTCCATCGTTCGGTTTGGTCACGTGTCGGATTTGTCCGGAAAACCTCATGTCAACTTCCCTATTTTTCTCATTTCCGCCAACGTTGGTGACCTAGTAGTTGGTAGTTGTAGCGTCCAAATTCTTTGGTCAAGTTAAACATCGCAGTTTTTCTGTTGGTAGCGCCGAGCTCCGGTTATGTGAGCATTGGGCCTCATTGTGGGTCTCCCTTTGGTCAAATGGTCGAATTGCGCAGTCTCCAGATTTTTTCGGGATTTGGATATGAAAGTGGCCCAATGTTGGACTGTATGGGAATTCGGGGGCAGGTATACTCATTGTCAATGTTCGGATTGACCACGTACCGAACACATAGTGACCTCTTCTTATCTGTGCTTGCAATCTGAGAACAAGTAAAGAACTCTCTGCAACATTATGTGTGCAATCCCGCATCATCGGTCAGAGACTTGGAGCAGCCGACCCAGAGAATAATTATCCTAGGCATAGGCTGCTGTTAACGGGACAACACAAACGATGGAATTTGGAGTGGAACTGTGACCAGAAAGCGTGGAAAGCTGATGAATGTGGCGTACTGTGTTCAGCAATGAAACGTGGTCCTTCACTGTCATGGATGGCCATTCCCGTCGAGTACGGCTGCGATTTGGAGAAAGAGGTCCTATCTTTCCAGTGTTTTGGAGAACCACTGCGGTGTTACTCTTGGTGTCACTAAAACTAAACTCCACCCGAACAGCCCATGAAGGCCCAACGGTTCCTACCGGCCGCCGTGTCATCCTCACCCCACAGGCGTCACTGGATGCGGATATGGAAGGGCATGTGGTCAGCCCACCACGCACCCGGCCATATGTCAATTTACGAGACCAGAGCCGCTACTTTCTCAGTCAAGTAGCTCCTCAGATCTTGATAGGTGTCATGTACAATTTTCGTATATAAATTTTTGGTACCTTATTATGAGTGAGCAGCTATGTTATAAGCTGTAGAAGTTCAGCTGTGTTAGAGTTAGGCTGATACTGTTGAGCAGTGTTAGTGAGGAAGCTATGGCAATATTATTACTCAAATTTAATGTCTCAATTTATCAATTTTTCAATCAACATGATTATGAAACTAATTTGTGAAGGAAGAAATCTAATGGAATGTCAGGTAAATACAATAATGATGTTACTTTTGACGGGTATATTTTCGTCGTGTAGAGCTACCCGTGCTTAATTAATATTCAGACACGCACTGAGAATATACCTGAACAGTTTTTTACTTTGTATTACTGAAAAACAAGCACAGTTGCTATATGTAACTTGTAAACAACAAAACAGTAACCAAGGAACCGAATAAACATGAAAACAAAAGTTATAACTCCAAGGAGTAGGCAACAACGTTATTCAGCGCTCCAAGCGGGCCGGCTGGGGTGGCCAAGCGGTTCTAGGCGCAGCAGTCCGGAACCGCGCGACTGCTACGGTCGCAGGTTCGAATCCTGCCTCGGGCATGGATGTGTGTGATGTCCTTAGGTTAGTTAGGTTTAAGTAGTTCTAAGTTCTAGGGGACTGATGAGCTCAGATGTTAAGTCCCATAGTGCTCAGAGCCAGAGCTCCAAGCGGCGGATTCAGACTTGGCAGTTTACGCCATTCATTTGTTGCCGTGCAGTTACTGAATTCGCGACACAACTGTATCTATGGATGGCGCGAACGGAACTAACGTGTGCGGACACAGCAGTCGACTGGAGTAGCGGTCGCTACAGGAGTCCCCTTGGTGAAACTCTGCCTCGTGATGACTGGGTGTTGTGTGCTGTCCTTAGGTTAGTTAGGTTTAAGTAGTTCTAAGTTCTAGGGGACTGATGACCATAGATGTTAAGTCCCGTAGTGCTCAGAGCCCTTGGTGAAAGAGATGCATGGTGCGTCTTCTCTGAACCTGGCTAGGAGTGGACATGTCTTCCAGAGCGGGTGGTGCGTGTAGATTCTGCTTCGACCTGTTGTGGCGGCGGTGCTGGAAGTCGAGGTGCTGTATCTGTCAGGAGTTGAGCTCTTGACGATAAGGTACGTGATGCCTCCTTGAAAACGTAAGCCAGCTTCACTCAATTAAGAGACACGGTGGCCTGTTTGCCATTTACTATGATGACCATCGTGTGTGTGTCTGTGCAGGACACGATGGGGTCCAATATATGATGGCCGCAGTGGTGGCTTGACGAAGTCTATACATAACATAATGTGCGAACAGCTTTCGAGATTGTTATGCACAAAAGTTGTTGGACAACCGTGCCTGGAGGCCTTTGTGGATTTTATTTGGCTTACATGTTCCCGTAACTTGTGAAGGATCTCTGGTTGGTCGTCCCTTTCTGACAGTATGCCTGTATCGACAAACTCCCCTGGTAGACGCAGAGTCTCGCGATAAACCAATTCAGCTGCCGAGGACTCTATATCTGGTTTGTATGTGGCAGGACTATGGGTAGTGCAGACCTCCAAGATGTCCCATGGCACATTAGCGCAGCCTTCAGCATTCTATGCCATCATTCAAGCATGCCATTGCTGGCCTGGTGATAATTGGTCGTTTTGTGATGTACGTAGCCACAGAAATTTGCCAACTGTGTGAACAAATCTGACTCGAACTGTCGGCATCTGTCGGTGGTGATACAGAGTGGACAGCCGAATCTCGCCAGCCAGGTTGATGTCAAAGCGGTAGCTAGTGTTTCCACGGAGATGTTGTCCGCAGGTACTGCTTCAGGCCATCTCGTTGTAAGACGTCGTGGTCTCCTGACCTTCATTGCTTACATATTCCGCCCTCACAATCACATTCCGCACATCAAGACGCTCCATTCGAACCCAAACTCGATAAGATAAAGTCAATGTTGTATGAATTCATGTAAACGATATGCAAATAACAAGTAAGCGCACTGTGGTTGAAATACTCGAGGCTGGTGTACACACATACATTCCAGACACGAAGGTCACAAGGAGCTTTTAGTTCAGGAGACGCAAACCACACGCCGGGGGGCCAGTCCCTTCAGAGGACGTATCACCCTATCTATGTCAGCCGGTGACCGTTCATAGAGCAGACAGCGTTTGCCAGAGTTAAAGGAAGAACGACCCCATGTTCGGCTTAAAAGCAAATTCTGCTAAATTGTGTGGGAGCGCCCAGCCTACGATTCTTTACAAATATAGCACGCAGTTTCAGAGATTTTCACAGGGAGGCAGCAAAAGCCAAACGCCAATGCTACAGATTTCTGGATTGGTCGCCTTAAACGGAACGTCATTCTCCCGCTTTAGAAAAGCAATGTTGATTGGCAGACGATATTTCTGAAGTCTTGAGCTGAAGGAGTAATGGAAGAGACGGAAAGATATATCCCTTCACGTCTGGCGTGGAGAGGGGCCGTTCCGTTGTCGCTCTTGGAGCGAGAACACATAACGAGGGCAAGCGCACTCGTACATGTACTCAAAGAGCGAGGAACAAGTCTCTCCTCAGTACTTCACTGGGAGAGCACCTCTGTCGAGAGCGAATCGGAAATGCGACTCTATATTGAATCCTTGCGATTAAGCGTTGTTCACTGTGTTGGCCGCCACACTTATTGTGCGGTGTGAACGGACAGAGTTATAGTTAAACGCCTGCGATCGAATTTTTGAGTGGCATCACGGTGGACTGGTTATCTGATCGGTGTACCATGCCAATAGTTAGACTAGGGGCGAATAGGCGTCTTTGACTTCATCAAGACGTAGGGAGAGTGTGATTGGCGAAGGTGAATCCAGATAGAACGAGAGTTATCTTATTTGTCAGCAGCGAGCAGCGCAGACAGCAGTCATCGCAGCTTACGGTATTGTGTGCTACAGCTATTGCGAGCCCCATATTTCCTCCACAACAGTACACTTCACTGCATTTCACACGTGACAGCCTCGACCGTACCTAGCAACATTCTAACGGATAATTATTCAAGTTAAATAGGCGCGGCTCTCAGCCATTCTGCCAAGTAAATAACAATCTTAAACTTTGTACACAAATTTCATTAGCGAATCCTATCCTTAAGAGGTAACTTTACATTCCGAAAAGAACCTGGAAATAACTTGTTCAATTCATAACTAAAAATTCCATTGTGATTTCTCGGAATTTTTGAAAAATAACACGATGGCATGACGTCAGCTCACGGCTATTAGTGGCTGAGGGAACTCTGAGGGCACAGTGGAATGTCAGAGACATCCTACATCTCTCATGTGTTACCTCTAATGTGACATTGTCGCAAGGCCGTTTTTGAAAAGGACAAAGCTCGTCCAAAGGTGGCAGGTGCCTCTATGAACTGTTGCACAATGTTGAGATACTCCTGCAGCCAGCGAGATCCCCAGACCAGTCTCTGATGGAACAAGTGTGGGCCACGTGTGTGACGTCATCTCTGCCCCGGTGTCAGTAACCGAGATATTGAGGACCAGTTACAGCAGTCGTGGGACAGCTTGCCTCAGAAGAGGATGCAACAGCATCGCGACACCCTTGCCAACCGTGTTAATCAAGGCAAGAAGGTGTGTAACGTTATATTCATAAATGAGTTCAAACTGCGAAGACCTTCGCCGGCCCGTAGTGGTCGAGCGGTTCTAGGCGCTTCAGTCTGGAACCGCGCGACCGCTACGGTCGCAGGTTCGAATGCTGCCTCGGGCATAGATGTGTGTGATGTCCTTAGGTTAGTTAGGTTTAAGTAGTTCTAAGTTCTAGGGGACTGATGACCTCAGCTGTTAAGTCCCATAGTGCTGAGAGTCATTTGAACCTTTTTTTTTTTTTTTTTTTTTTTTTTTTTGCGAAGACCTTTGTTAGTGTGACTCGATTTTGTAATTATTGTGATTACATCACATACCCTCTCAACCTGTGAAGTTTCATTCCGATTCATACTCCCCTTCTCGGTGTTCCACTTGTTTTTGTGAGGCAGAGTGCTTATTGCGGATAATTCTGCAGTACGCCAGACACCCAACTGCAGCAATTGTGGACATATTGAAGTTTTTGTCCAGCTGTTTTGATGTATAACAGACGAGCAGATGGACGCGCCGGGCAGGCCTGGATGTTACATAAGGCGGCTATCGGTCCCACGGTTTCCTATGGCCGCTCCAGGCTATGATATACCGCGCAGCAACCGTGTCGTGTTGCGTCTCCACACAGCCAGGTGTACGCCATATAATGCGGTGCGGTCACTGCCCCCGCTTAATTACACAGGAATGTGGTCAGTGTGACGCAATATTCTAGAGGGAAGAATGTGGACGTGTCGGTACGCTCACAAAAGAAACAAAAAACATGCACACTGAACTGTTTCCCATCAGCGAGGCGATGGATTCCACCCACTTGGAATTCAGCTAGAAATAAAGTTCACACTCTGTAGGCTGCTTTAACATCGCATAGTTCTTCTATTTATTTGTGGTGCATGCCTGTTATACGGTACCCATTATAGAAAGTTCTCTAGTTTAACTTCAGATGAAGTCATGACCTCAACGTTACTCATATATGTATTGTTGTGGCCTTCAGACTAGGGCTGTTGATAAAATATCGATATATCGGTATTTTCTCCAAGAAGTATCGATATACACCTCCTATATTTTTTCCAGCTATATATCGACATCGAAATGGGGAAATCGAGTGCCGATATTTTTATTTCATATTATATTTTTTCGCAATTTTCGATGAATATTTGAAGTTGTTCTTATGAAATTTTGGTAGAACCTAATTTTGCTTTGACTGTGTGAAGGGCTCTTTATACTTTTTGGGCTTTCATCACGTCCAGTCTTTCCCTTTGACTGTGTGAAGCAAGTATAGATGCCACAAAGAAAAAGTCCGATTGCACTGGGTGTTGGTGATGTGAATGGAAAAGCAATTTTTAACACAACTAGTGTGCAATTTCTCCACCCGGCATTCTCCAAAAACAGTTGCTGAAACTGATGAACAAAAATCCAATTGACAAGATTGGTCATTTTGGTCTTTGAGAGGTCTGTTCCGTCTATGCAACTAAATGAAAGGCGGTTTATTTATTGCTATACGCGTTTCGCTTCTTTTATTTGTGAAGCATCTTCAGTACCGGTACCTTGTAATACCTGTTTCTCTTCATACATTTAATAAATGTATTATGTGGTAGTTACAATATGTTACTATGTTACATTTTGTCATGTTTTCCTCTTGTTTCTCATGTTAAAATCAACTTTTGTAGCACACATTTCTTGAGGTGAGAATATCGTTCGGTGTTACGCACTATTTGTAGTGCTGTTAGCCCGTGTGGTATTGGAGATGTGTTCATTAGACTTTGCAGTGGCCAGAGATGTGTGACGGGAAGTGTTGGAGAAATCGGCGCTCAGCGCAAGGCAATTTTGACACTACAAAACAACAGCTAGGTCGCTGGCGTTGACAGAACTGAAAAAAAAAACAGAGAAGTCGATATGATGTGTTCCGGACAAATACGAATTGTGACGAAACCGAACGACAGACCCATGGCACACCTTTTATTGAACCACTTACATGGAGTTCCCATTGTTAACAAAGTGGTTATCGCCAAGCGTGAATGTGCATCGTTTTCCTTTCAGTTCTTGCTCTAAGGGGAATAAGCAGGCTGCTAGCTTGTTCATATAAAGACAATCTGATAATGAATAAATACTTAAACGTACATCTCTAAAACAGGCAGTATATTTACAATGCGCAGCCGATATTTCTTTTTGGGCAATAATTCTTTATTTTGCTCTCGATGTATCGATACATCGATAACATTTTCCGATACATCTAGGGCAGACGACGATGTATTTTTAAATATCGACATATCGGATTCCCGATATTTTAAAAAATATTAAGTCTTACCTCAGTCTGAAGACTAGTTTGCTGGAACTATCCACAAAACTCTTACATGTGGAAGCTTCCTTATCTCTGTATGCCTCAGCCTTAATAAGATTCTTGGGTGAGCCAGACATTACAAAGCTATTACACCTGGTGTGCAAGATAATGAAACAGACGAAGCAAATTATCTGATCATAAATATCCGGACGCCTATTAGTGGATATTAATATGGCGTGCGTCCATCCTTCGCCTTTGTGGGCTTGAACTCTGCTGAGGACACTTTCAACAAGGTCTCTGAATATCCCTTGAGAAATGGTAGCCCATTCTTCCTCAAGAGTCGAAATCAGGGAAGGTGGTGATACAAAATTGTAAGGCTTTTGGGCCACTTGTTAACAATCCGCCTGTTGGCTTCTGTCCCGGGACCTTCGGCCGACGTTCGTCTGATGACTTTCCTGACGTTTCGCCAGTACGAGTGGCTGGCAGTGTCCAAGCTTCACCCTCCACTGCTGGTGGTTGACTGGAGCCGAGCTACCGGCCGCAGACTATACAGGGTGAGTCGCGTAAGACGTAACACCCCCTTTATTCCGGGGGCGATTGCACGTATCGGTATGCGGTTTACCGCGAATCATAGCGGACTATGGGGCACATACGTTGGTGCATGCACAATAATCACAACGTTTATATTGTCAGAGATAATGAGATAAGTGTGGTGTCACCGCCAGACACCACACGTGCTAGGTGGTAGTTTTAAATCGGCCGCGGTCCTTTAGTACATGTCGGACCCGCGTGTCGCCACTGTGTGATCGCAGACCGAACGCCACCACAAGGCAGGTCTCGAGATACGGACTAGCACTCGCCCCAGTTGTACGGACGACGTAGCTAGCGACTACACTGACGAAGCCTCGCTCATTTGCAGAGCAGATAGTTAGAATAGCCTTCAGCTAAGTCAATGGCTACGACCTAGCAAGCCGCCATTAGTAACATCGCATGTATCTAAAGAGTCTCACTTGTATCGCCACAATCTCCAGATGTACCAAAAGGATGGATTAAAGTTAAGTATTCCAGAAGCTACGTACTTTTCTTTATAGCATTCATTACGTATCCTGTTTCAGACCTCACGCCATCCGGCTTTAGCTTAGCGCGTGCCTTTCGGCTTCCTCTCACTGTGTCTAGGCTGTCTTGTCTAGACACAACAGTAAGTACATGTTTTTTAAATGGGACGCTATACATTTTTTACCATCATTCGAACGCTCTGGAAAAGACGCGTATAGTGATGTAACGCATGTTGCTATTGTGATTCAAACTTTGCTTAAAAGAGGGCGGATGAGGATTTACCTACGTAGCGTAGGCCGTGCATGCTGCATAGAGCACGGCAACTCGGCCCGCGGGTCGCGCGAGGCGTGTTTACAGTCTGCAGCCGCTTCCGACCACCTCGACCTTCAATCGTACAATACTTCCCAGCGTCTTTTAAGCGAAGTTTGAATCACAATAGCAACATGCATTACATCATTATACGCGTCTTTTCCATAGCTTTCGAATGATGGTAAAAAAGTACAGCGTCCCATTTAAAAAACATGTACTTGCCTCATTATCTCGGTCAATATAAACGATGTGATTATTGTGCATGTACCAAAGTATGTGCCCAATAGTCGGCTATGATTCGCTGAACACCGCTTGTCGATACGTGCAATCGCCCCCGGAATAAAGGGGGTGTTACGTCTTACGCGACTCACCCTGTATATGTACCTGGCGCGCCACTATGTGTCCCCGGAGGGTGAAGCTTTGAAAGTGCCAGCCACTGGTGCTGACGAAATGTCAGAAAAATCATCAGACGAACGTCGGTCGAAGAATGTGAGACAGAAGCCAACAGGCAGTTTGTCAACGAAGTTGGTAATGTTGAACGTTGTGGTCTGGAATGAAGTCATCGCAAATGTAGGTACTCCATTGGTTTCAGGGTGGGCCAGTCTATTTCAGGCACATAATTGTCAACAAACCATTATGGGGAGCTGCTCCACCATTGTATCCCATTCCTTTTAGCTCCCTGCACATAGTCATTGTACTAGCTGGGTTGCCGGTAGGACATTGCAACGCGCTAGTGATTCCTTCCACTCATTTCATGTGATTTTTATGTAACATCCTTCCCCAGTTCACGGCTGTCCCTGTCTGTCAGTAGACGTGATCTCCCTGGTCTTCGTTTAACTGTGATTCGCGTTGCCACTTCGCAGACAAGTCACCAACAGTCGACTCGCTCAGCTTCAGAAGAGCTGAAATGTCCCTCACGAATTTGTTACTCAGATGACATTCAGTGTCCAGTCCATGTTCAAAATCACTGAAATCTCCTGACGGACTCATTCTGCTGTTGCTGTTTCTCCACTAACAACACAGTACTCCACGCCTCCTTTTGTACTGGTAGACAGACATGTAATGTAGCCGGCCGGGAGACCGAGCGGTTCTAGACGCTACAGCCTGGAACCGCGCGACCGCTACGGTCGCAGGTTCGAATCCTACCTCGGGCATGGATCTGTGTGATGTCCTTAGGTTAGTTAGGTTTAAGTAGTTCTAAGTTCAAGGGGACTGATGACCTCAGAAGTTAAGTCCCGTAGTGCTCAGAGCCATTTGAACATGTAATGTAAACTCCGCATTGCATAGGGATGTATAGATATTTTCAAAAATGTTCAAATATGTGTGAAATCTCATGGGACTTAATTGCTAAGGTCATCAATCCCTAAGGTTACACAACTACTTAATCTAAATTTTCCTAAGGACAAACACACACACCCATGCCCGAGGGATGACTCGAACCTCCGCCGGGACCAGCCGCACAGTCCGTGACTGCAGCGCCTTATGGATATTTTCGATCAATTAAGTATGCCCTGCAAGAAGATTGCAATCATTAACATCCCAGAAAGGCATGTTTCGACAGGTGTGAATTTTACCGAGCCATAAGTTTAATACGTCGTAATTGCAAAAATGGCTCTGAGCACTATGGGACTTAACTTCTGAGATCATCAGTCCCCTAGAACTTAGAACTACTCAAAGCTAACTAATCTAAGGACATCACACACATCCATGCCCGAGGCAGCATTCGAACCTGCGACCGTAGCGGTCGCGCGGTTCCAGACTGTAGCGCCTAGAACCGCTCGGCCACCCCGGCCGGCTCGTATTTGCAAAACACTCTATTGGAGTCGCTCTAAAAGTGAAGAACGTTTTTGTTTATTCAGTGATTTTTATTCGAGGTAGTGAAAGAAGACATATTTTCAAAATACTGGAGCGCGCTAAAAAGTAAAGGCCTCCGATCTGTTTACGTAAAAATGGTTAAGGCTTTTTACATTAAACAAACTATATTGACATTCAACGTCTTTATTCTTCATGTCTACGTATTCACTTCTCTATCTAGTTACCCTGGCGACGAACACACATCTTTCAGCGAGATACCAGTTTGCTGATACCGTCACTGTAGAATGTTTGACTTCGTTGTCGGAGCCACCGTTTCATCAGTATCAAAGTGAAATCTTCGGAGGTGTTCTTTAAGTAATTTATAGTGTTAACAACCAAGATCGCTTGATGTGAAATAGTTTATTTCATTACCAGTTTGAACAATACCTAGCAATCACCTTCAGATTATCAGATCTACAATGAGCATATTGAATAACGTAAGTGTAATAATTTGCGTTATCTAAATAATAAAAATTACATATCTCCTAGACTCGAACTACAAATCAGTTACCGAGCGGGGTGGCGCAGTGGTTAGACACTGGACTCGCATTCAGGAGGACGACGGTTCAATCCCGCGTCCGGCCATCCTGATTTAGGTTTTCCGTGATTTCCCTAAATCATTCCAGGCAAATGCCGGGATGGTTCCTCTGAAAGGGCACGGCCGACTTCCTTCCCAATCCTTCCCTAATCCGATGAGACCGATGACCACGCTGTCTGGTCTCCTTCCCCAAACCAACCAACCAACCAACCAACTAACAATCAGTCTCCTCGACATACTCAGAACATGCTCCAGTAACAATAATACGAGATGTGTTTAAAAAATTCCGGACCATTCGTAATTTCGCACCAGTGATGTGTTGGAGCGAAATGCGGTTGGCATCCCTGCATACACCTGTGTTTAATGTGTAACAGCCGCAAGTTTCATTCTCATATGTCTGTTAGTTATTGTTCAGTACTGTATTGAGTAGCACGTTGTATTGCACAGTTTGCGTATTTCGAGATGGCAGAGTTAGAGGATAAACGCGTTTGTATTAAATTTTGAGTAAAACTCAAGAAAACCCTTAGAGAGACAAATGATGCAGGAAGCCTGCGGTGATGAATACTTAAGGCGTACTCAGTGTTATGAATGGTTCACACGGTTTAAGAATGATCGAACGGAACTTAAAGATGACCCTCGTTGAAGACGCCCTCCAACGTCCACCAGCGGCGCTCATGTCAAGAGCATTAACGAAATTGTGCGTGCCAATCAAAGTCTGACTGTTCGAGAGATTGCGGAAGAATACAGCATTTCAGTTGGACCATGTCATGAAATCCTGACACGGCATCTTGGAATGCATGGTGTTGCCGCCAAGTTCGTCCCACGGCTCATGAGTCAAGACCAGAAAGACCTTCACCTTGCAATCTGTGAGGAGCTTTTGGATCGCCCAAATGACAACTATATGTTCCTTAAGAGAATCGTCAATGGTGATGAGACATGGGTCTACGATAGTTCCGCACTGTCGCCTGATGAACGAAGTAAGGGCCTATCCAGCTGTGTGGCTGGATTGTAGAGTTTTTAGCAAACAGAACACAGCATGTTGTTCTCAATGGAGAGACGTCTGCAGACATTAAAGTAACCTCTGGCGTGCCACAGGGAAGTGTTATAGGACCATTGCTTTTCACAATATATATAAATGACCCATTAGATAGTGTCGGAAGTTCCATGTGGCTTTTCGCGGATGATGCTGTAGTATGCAGATAAGTTGCAGCATTAGAAAATGACAGCGAAATGCAGGAAGATCTGCAGCGGATAGGCACTTGGTGCAGGGAGTGGCAACTGACCCTAACATAGACAAATGTAATGGATTGCGAATACATCGAAAGAAGGATCCTTTATGTATGATTATACGATAGCGGAACAAACACTGGTAGCAGTTACTTCTGTAAAACATATGGGACTATGCGTACGGAACGATCTGAAGTGGAATGATGATATAAAATTAATTATAGTATGAAAGCTTTCACGACCGAATGACATATCTTCTGGTAAACCTTCTGGGATGTAAGGTCGTGGTCCATGGAACTCTTCAGCTCCTAACGTTTCGTCCAGAGCTGCGCTGGACATCTTCAGAGGGGTGTTTCTCCTCCGGTGAGTCTTGCCGACTGCAGATAAGCCTTTAGCAGGACTAGAGGCCTATTGTGACAGAGACATTATAGCTTATCGTACTTTTGCAATTGGAGTAGTAGCAGACAGGAATTATGGTACCTGTGTTGTTACTACTGACAAGCCTTTCACATTGTACAGCAAGAATAGGAGGAGAGTAAATGCGAATGAGAGAGTTAATATATGGTGCAAGATTAATGGTGTGTTAACAAAATACATCAATGTCCAGGGAGATGTGACTGTATATTATCATGCTTAATAAAGATCCTAATCCTAAAAAAGTCGGCAAGACTCACCGGAGGAGAAACACCCCTCTGAAGATGTCCAGCGCAGCTCTGGACGAAACGTTAGGAGCTGAAGAGTTTCATGGACCACGACCTTACATCCCGGAAGGTTTACCAGAAGATATAAAATTAATTGTTGGTAAGGCGGGTGCCAGGATGAGATTCGTTGGGAGAGTCCTTAGAAAATGTAGTCCATCGACAAAGGAGGTGGCTTACAAAACACTCGTTCGACCCATATTTGAGTATTGCTCATCAGTGTGGGATCCGTACCAGGTCGGGTTGACAGAGGAGATAGAGAAGATCCAAAGAAGAGCGGCGCGATTCGTCACGGGGTTATTTGGTAACCGTGATAGCGTTACGGAGATGTTTAGCCAACTCAAGTGTCAGACACTGCAAGAGAGGCGCTCTGCATCGCGGTGTAGCTTGCTGTCCAGGTTTCGAGAGGGTGAGTCTCTGGATGAGGTATCGAATATATCGCTTCCCCCTACTTATACCTCCCGAGGAGGTCACGAATGTAAAAGTAAAGAGATTCGAGCGCGCACGGAGGCTTTCCGGCAGTCGTTCTTCCCGCGAACCATACGCAACTGGAACAGGATAGGGAGGTAATGCAGTGGCACGTAAAGTGCCCTACACCACATACCGCTGGGTGGCTTGCGGAGTATAAATATAGATGTAGACGTAGATGTAGATGTAGGATGTTCAGACCAAGGTTCAATCTTCACAACGTGTCGAGAAAGGTTCTCCAAAACCAAAAAGAGCTCGTCAGGTCAGGTCAGATGTCAAACCCATGCTGTTAGTTTTCTTCGACTTTGAAGAGCTAGTTCATCATGAATTCGTACCATAGGAACAAACTGTTATCGACTGTACTATCGGGACGAGGTGCGTCGCCTGCGAGAAAATGTGAGAAGGAAACTGTGTGAAATTTGACGAGAGAGCTCATGGCTCTTGCATCGTGTTAACGCACCCGCACATTCATTCCTGTTGGTGTGTGACTGTTGCAGAAAAAGCTAAACAGCTGTGCTGTCTCATCCTCCGTACTCTCCAGAGCTGGGCCCTGCGGATTATTTTTTTATTTCCAAAGTTGAAAAATCACTGAAAGGATGAAGATTTGCAACGACAGATGAGATAAAAGAAAATTCGGAAACGGCGTCTCGCGCGATCCTGCAAGAGGGATACGAAGACTGCCCCGGAAGTCGAAACGGCGTTGGCAGCAGTGTATCAATTGTGGAAGAGAGAATCTCGAAGAAACGTAGAAAAAATTTGTGGACAAAGTTCGGGAATTTTTTGAACAGATCTCCTACGGCTCTACACAGTTTTCTCTGAAATATAAAAGCTGCTTTTTTTCTTCGAAAAATTGCCTCCAAAAAAACTCGAAATTAATATAAAAATGTCCAGTGTTTGATTTAAAATTCCCACCAGTGTTAAAAATGGCCATATATTCAATGCCGCGAGAAACCTATCTCTATATGCCAACATTTAATTCAAGATGCAGCAGCAGTGCACCGATGCGACGAACGTGAGCTGCGGGGATTCATAGCTTGCGAACGCTATCTCCCTCCCGCTCCGTCGTTACGAACCCAGCACACTGTCTAGCATATGATGCATCATTGCAGTCTACGGTGTCACTAAACTCGAACTGAAAGTGATTTGTGTTAGTGGACCAGTACAATATTTTTTTTAGTAACTAATTTCGTAATGAAGAAAAATAAAAGGTATTCATAAGCAGCGGGCTATAAATTGAAATTAATAGCATATGCAGAAGAACATGGAAACAGAGTAGCTTAGCGGCATTTAGGCCCTCAACCAACAGAAAAAAACCATTTGCGATTGGCGGGCTAGTAAAGAAGAACTGAAAAAATGAGGAAGACTAAACGTGCAAATAGAAGACTGAATGCAAAATGGCCAAAACTAGAAGATGTATTGAAATGGCATTGGAATTAATACAATAATGATTGAAATACACGTTCGTAAGCTAGCGCTAAAGTGGGACTTAACAGACCTTAAGGCTAGGGTTGGTTGGAGCTACAGGTTTACGAAGCTTCATGGACTTACCATGCGAACCAAAACCAAAATATCTCAGAAACTGCCACAAGAGTCTGAAGATAAAATGTTATCTTTCCATCGCTTTATTATTCAATATCGAAAGAAAACCAGTGTGGAACTAAGCCAAATTGCGAATATGGACGAACTTTCTGTCATTTTATGTGCCGAGTAACAGAACTGTTGCCATGAAAAGTGCTAAAACCGTAATGATAAAACAAGTGGATAGAAAAAAATGCACTACACTGTTGTCCTTTCATGTTGAGCTGACGTTACTGAAGTTAATCCAATGACCATTTTCAAGCGCAAAACAATGCCAAAATCTTCTGAAATACCGCCAGCTGTTGTTTACGTGCCTGACAGGGGTTGCATGGAAGAAGCTGGTAACAAATTATGGACTGACAGGGTGTGGGACAGAACTTAAGGTGCTTTATTGAAGAAGTGTTATCTCCTTGTGCTAAATCAGTTTAGTAGTCATTTGAAAAATTCTATGAAAGTTAAACTGAGACAGGGAAATACAGAGCTTGCTGTTATTCCCGGAGGACCTACTGCACAATTGCAACCTCTTGATGTCTCGTTAAATAAACCATTTAAAGTGTATATGAGAGAAGAATGGAACAAATGGATGACGGATGGAACCCAACACGAATTGACGCCGAATGGAGCTTTAAAACGACTTATAATTGACAAGAGTGTCGGTGGATAAACAGTCATGGTCTAGAGTGAGAGAAGACATTATTGTCCAATCTTTCAAGAAGTGTTGCATAAGCAACGCTCTCGATGACAGTAAAAATCATCTTATATATGAAGACGTCAGCGATGACATCGAATATGAAGAAGAGAAAAAGAAGAAAGTTCAGATGGCGATTTTCATGGATTTTAAAGAAGCATCTTTTTTTAGTCTTGCTTTGTAGTCTAATAATAAAAATCATAAAAACGTTATTTTTTAAAAAAAACTGTTTAAAAATTTAGGTGCTTCTTATAGTCCGTAAAAAATGTTGTTTAATAGTGGCTTCTGTTATGAGTGCACAAGCGACTGGATTACTTCCAAATTACGTTGGTCGAGGGGCCTGAAGATGGCGTAATGGAACACCGAAACTGGCTGCGCAAATAAATTAAATGCAAAAAAGCTGCGGGTATTTCAATTTTGAACAGCCGACGTCCTTGTAACCACCTATTTTTAAGAATGGACCGTCATATTTATAGAAGAAATGAAAAACTGGTTCAATCGAGTTCTGAGAAGATCAGTTCGGGTTTCGGAGAAAAGAAGGAACACACAAGGCCACACCGAGCCTCCAACTTATAAGACAACGTAAGGAAAGATAAAGCGACATTTATAGCATACACGTTTACAGAAACGTTTTGATAATGTTGACTGGAACGCACTCCTTAGAATTCCAAAGTGGCAGGGACAAAATACAGGAAGAAAAAGGTTATTTACAGTTTTTAAAGAAAACAGACAGCAGTCATAACAGTGACGGACATGAAAGGGAGGCAAGTCGTATAGAAGGGAGTGAGAGAGGATTTTGTCTCTCTCCTATGTTATTCAATTTATACATGAAGCAAGCAGCAAAAGAAACCAAAGAAAAACTGAAAATGGAATTAATGTTCAGGGAGTTGAAATGAAAGCTGTAAGGTTTGTAGTTGTGTCAGAGATGGCAAATGACTTGCAAGACCAGTAGAAAGGAATCGACAGCAACTAGAAAATATGTTACAAGATGAACAACAACAACAAAAGTAAAACGCGGGGAAATGGAATGTAGTTGAACTAAATTAGGTGATAAGACGGTATTTATTATCAGGTTGGTGCATAAGATCGTAGCGTTTTTCCGTAAGTTTAATAAACAAAAACAAAAAAATACATGTAACAGAGACTTTAGCCATCTATAATACAGTGTGAGCACAAAGTCTTGCCCTGATTATAAAAATTTATAACAGAATAACCGTTTGATATAAGTTACATTTGATGCCATTAGATAGGCTAGTGTTATTAGTTTTTCTTAAGACCACCACGTTAGTAAATCTTAACGTGTGCTCCCTTGGTACCTCGGAGAATGTCGAGGCGGTATTGCAGTCCCGGCCAGGTGTTACTCGTAACATGTGTTCTGTCACAGTACCCACAGCAGCTTCTATCCTAGCCTTCAGTTCGTCGACATCAGTAAGTATTGTGGCGAAGACTCTGTCCTTGATATATCCCCAGAAAAAAAGTCTGGAGAGCGGAGTGGCCAGTGCGTTGGACCGTTCCTTCCA
This sequence comes from Schistocerca serialis cubense, assembly GCF_023864345.2. Taxonomy (NCBI): domain Eukaryota; kingdom Metazoa; phylum Arthropoda; class Insecta; order Orthoptera; family Acrididae; genus Schistocerca; species Schistocerca serialis. The sequence continues at coordinate 164,540,792 of NC_064643.1, read as the reverse complement.
ATCCACCGATCTGGACATTACTCCCCTCTCCAGACATCACGCCCCTTGACTTTTTTTCTGGTGATATATCAAGGAGAGAGTCTTCGTAACACCAGTTGCTGATGTCTACGAACTGAAGGCTAGGATACAAGCTGCTGTGGGTACTGCGACAGAACACATGTTACGAAACACCTGGCGGGAACTGGAATACCGCCTCGACATTCTCCGAGATACCAATATAGCACACGTTGAGGTTTACTAACCTAAGTGGTCTTAAGAAAAACTAGTAACACTAACCTATGTAACGGCATCAAATGTAAATTGTTATGTCAAACGGTTATTCTGTAATACATTTTTATAAACAGGGCAAGACTTTGTGCTCACCCTGTATATTCTCCTTCACTATTTACAACAGTCTGCCAACGCTGGGGTAACTTTTCCAAACCACGACTGTAGAAATCACGTGGTTTTGAGGAGAATTCATCGAGCGCTGTTCGGAGCACAGTTTCATCCGGAATGTAGTTCCATGAAAATTGTTCGATGGAGAGCAGAAAAGGTCAAAATCTGAGGCCGCAACATCAGGTGAATAAGGTGGGTGTGGAGTGACTTCCCAACCCAACTCCCGTACAGTGTTTTTCTTCAGTCCATCAGAACGCGGGCGGGCGTTACTGTGGAGTAGTATCACTTCACACAGTCTTCTTGCTCGTTGCCCTTGGCCTGCATCTGCAAGACGTCTCAATTGTTGACAGTAATTGTTAACAGGGATGGTTACACCTCGGGGAAGCCATTAGAAGTACACCAGATGACCAATATTTCACCAGATGTGTAATACTGCCTTCTGTGGATGCGCACAATTCATTGCAAAGGGAGTTGCTGCTTTGTTTGGCCTCAACCATTCCTCCTTATCGTTATGTTAGCAAAAAAACACCATTTTTCGTCACCGGTAACTATATAGGATATGAATGTTGTTCAAGAGCTGCCTGACGACGACCAAGCAGAGATGCACATATGACCACCCTCTGATTTTTTTGATTTTGGCTTAGAGCAAGCGCTACACGTACACCCGAATTTTGAACCTTCCGCATTGCATGCATATGTCGCACGATGGTGCATTGATCGCAGTCCATCACATTTGCCAGTTCTCGAGTACACAGACGTGCATCGTAGTCAGTGGCCTTCATCAAACCCCAAAGGTCTTCCTGAACCTAGAGAGTCACTAATGTCAGGACTATCCTTCTTAAAACTCGGTGCACTGTCCAGTGACATAATCCCCATACAAGGCGAAAATCCCCATACAAGGCGAAAATCCCCATACAAGGCGAAATGTTTCTAAGCTGCCTTCGCTGCTTTCACTCCTGAAACAGTTTCAAAATGGTTAAAATGGCTCTGAGCACTATGGGACTTAACATCTGAGGTCATCAGTCCCCTAGAACTTAGAACTACTTAAACCTAACTAACCTAAGGACTTCACACACACCCATGCCCGAGGCAAGATTCGAACCTGCGACCGTAGCGGTCACGCAGTTCCAGACTGAAGCGCCTAGAACCGCTGGGCCACACCGGCCGGCCCCTGAAACAGGAGAATATATCGGAAATGTTCCGATTTCTCCACTTGGCATTCCATTTTCTAATGTCTATAGCTCCACTGACTATCTCCAAATGACATTATACACTCCTGGAAATGGAAAAAAGAACACATTGACACCGGTGTGTCAGACCCACCATACTTGCTCCGGACACTGCGAGAGGGCTGTACAAGCAATGATCACACGCACGGCACAGCGGACACACCAGGAACCGCGGTGTTGGCCGTCGAATGGCGCTAGCTGCGCAGCATTTGTGCACCGCCGCCGTCAGTGTCAGCCAGTTTGCCGTGGCATACGGAGCTCCATCGCAGTCTTTAACACTGGTAGCATGCCGCGACAGCGTGGACGTGAACCGTATGTGCAGTTGACGGACTTTGAGCGAGGGCGTATAGTGGGCATGCGGGAGGCCGGGTGGACGTACCGCCGAATTGCTCAACACGTGGGGCGTGAGGTCTCCACAGTACATCGATGTTGTCGCCAGTGGTCGGCGGAAGGTGCACGTGCCCGTCGACCTGGGACCGGACCGCAGCGACGCACGGATGCACGCCAAGACCGTAGGATCCTACGCAGTGCCGTAGGGGACCGCACCGCCACTTCCCAGCAAATTAGGGACACTGTTGCTCCTGGGGTATCGGCGAGGACCATTCGCAACCGTCTCCATGAAGCTGGGCTACGGTCCCGCACACCGTTAGGCCGTCTTCCGCTCACGCCCCAACATCGTGCAGCCCGCCTCCAGTGGTGTCGCGACAGGCGTGAATGGAGGGACGAATGGAGACGTGTCGTCTTCAGCGATGAGAGTCGCTTCTGCCTTGGTGCCAATGATGGTCGTATGCGTGTTTGGCGCCGTGCAGGTGAGCGCCACAATCAGGACTGCATACGACCGAGGCACACAGGGCCAACACCCGGCATCATGGTGTGGGGAGCGATCTCCTACACTGGCCGTACACCACTGGTGATCGTCGAGGGGACACTGAATAGTGCACGGTACATCCAAACCGTCATCGAACCCATCGTTCTACCATTCCTAGACCGGCAAGGGAACTTGCTGTTCCAACAGGACAATGCACGTCCGCATGTATCCCGTGCCACCCAACGTGTTCTAGAAGGTGTAAGTCAACTACCCTGGCCAGCAAGATCTCCGGATCTGTCCCCCATTGAGCATGTTTGGGACTGGATGAAGCGTCGTCTCACGCGGTCTGCACGTCCAGCACGAACGCTGGTCCAACTGAGGTGCCAGGTGGAAATGGCATGGCAAGCCGTTCCACAGGACTACATCCAGCATCTCTACGATCGTCTCCATGGGAGAATAGCAGCCTGCGTTGCTGTGAAAGGTGGATATACACTGTACTAGTGCCGACATTGTGCATGCTCTGTTGCCTGTGTCTATGTGTCTGTGGTTCTGTCAGTGTGATCATGTGATGTATCTGACCCCAGGAATGTGTCAATAAAGTTTCCCCTTCCTGGGACAATGAATTCACGGTGTTCTTATTTCAATTTCCAGGAGTGTAGAAACAGTGACTACAAATAAAAATAACAATCGATAAATAAACCCACAGCAACTGGAGTACCAACATGCAAAACAGAAACGTTGTGAACTTTCGAACAAAGCTGATACAATAGAAAACGAGACCCTAAAAGTATCAGATGACTTTTGATGTATGGACAACATAATAACTCACTATAGTCGAAATAAAGAAGGTATAAAATGCAGACCGTCGACAGAAAGGAAAGAAAAGTTATGAAAATGACTTTTTTTAATAGTATCAATATTTATATATGTGTTTGGAGATAGAGAGAGAGAGATTGATTTTTGATTGGAGTTTTTACTTTAAGTCGTAACTGGTACCTGAATTTTGGTTGCTGCCTCCTTGAATGATCAGCTTCTGCAATTTGAAGGAAGTTATGGTTCTTTAAGGTCTAAAATACGACTCTGTTAGTTACTTGGCCGTATTGCAGATAGCTTTGAGCCCAAGTTTTCGTAGCTTTTCATACCCAAGGGACCACTGTTGTAAGTAAGTAAGATCAAACAGCAATCTGCTTTTCGTGAGAAAAGGAGATTGCTTGGCACACAAACTTCCTTCAAACTACACGTCCTGCTACATCAAAATTGGTCAGTGGAGTTCAGCATCATACTATTGTACAAGAACATAATCCAGTTACTGTAATTAAGAAATTATGAGAGGTTGTTACTTACTGAATGAAAACTATAGAGAATGCATTTCTTTTCCTGTGTTTTAGTCAACTTTATACACTTACAATTCTGTCGATTGATAGACGGCAACGACAATGAAGTTCACCTCCTTTTCCAAAAACAAGATATTTCTATTCTTAACTTCCAGAAAATTTGTATACATAAATGTTTGGCAACTTTTACACATACTTCACTCCGTTTTATCACTAAAATATCAATTTTCATTAAATGTAACAATACGTTCTGAGCGACGGCCTAGAAACACGTCCTCTTTCCGCAAGATACAGATTAACAGTCTTCTTTTTTTTAAATAAATCAATTGTCTTTTTTTTTAGAGTCCATACTCAAAGATTCTCTAATACTATCGTTGCGGGGATTGCGCGCTAAAGAGTTTCTTGCTGTCCAGCTTCACTTCACTTCAAGTACTTTTTGAATCACATTTACATTTTCGGTATTTACATACCCAGAATAAAATCAGGCACAAATTAGTTAAAGAAAAAAAGTAGTGAGGCACACATAACATTACAAAGTGTTTCCGAAAAATTGGCATGCGTTAGCATCGAAGATGAGTATTATGTGTTAGGCAGTGATATCTGAAGATATCTGAGTGAAGTGTAGCCTGGCACGCAACTGAAACATGTACGATAAACTGTTCAGACGAGAAGAGAGTAGAAGCTTTGGAAATATGGCGCAACATGATAATGTTGAAGATTCAATGGGTAGTTCGCATAAGTAACGAGGAGTTACTGAATCGAACTGGGGAGAAAATAAATTTATGGCATAGCTTGACTAAAAGAAGGGCACAGTTAATGGGACAGATTCTGAGATATTTAGGAATCGTCGGTTTGGTGCAGGAAGGTAGTAAGAGAGGTAAAACTTTTGGAGGGAGACTGAGGCTAGAATACAGTAAGCAGGGTTAAACGGATGTCACTCGCAGTAGATATGTGGAGGTAAAGAGGCCTGCTCATTACACACTGAGGACCAAAACGTCATACGATACGCAAATATACAGATAGCGATAGTATCGCGTACGTAAGGTATAAAGCGGCAGTGCGTTGGCAGAGCTGTCGTTTGTACTCAGGTGATACATTTGAAAAGGTGTCCCACATGATGGTGGACACACAACGGGAACTAACAGACTCTGAACGCGGAATGTAGTTGTAGCTAGACACATGGACGACTCTACTTCGGAAATCGTTAGGGTATTCAATATTCCCAGATGCACAGTGTCAATAGTGTGCCAAGAATACCGAATTTCAGGAAGTACCTCTCACCACTAGGCAACGGCCTTGCCGAAGTGTTTACACCGGTTCCCGTGAGATCACTGAAGTTAAGCGCTCTCGGGCGTGGTCGGCACTTGGATGGGCTACCATCCAGGCCGCCATGCGCTGTTGCCATTTTTCCGGGTGCACTCAGCCTCGTGATGCCAATTGAGGAGCTACTCGACCGATTAGTAGCGGCTTCGGTCAAGAATACCATCATAACGACTGGGAGAGCGGTGTGCTAACCCCACGTCCCTCCACAGAGGATGACACGGCGGTCGGACGGTCCCAGTAGGCCACTCGTGGCCTGACGACGGAGTGCTTGTTTTACCTCTCACCACTGGTAATGCGATTGCCAGTGGCCTTCACGTAACGACCGAGAGCAGCGGCGTTTGCGTAGAGTTGGCAGTGGTAATAGACAAGTAACACTGCTTGAAATAACCGCTGAAATCAATGTGGAACGTACGACAAACGTATCGATTAGAACAGTTAGGCGAAATTTGGTGTTAATGCAGACGACCGACTCGAGTGCCTTTGCTAACAGCACGACATAGCCTGGAGCGCCTCTCCTAGGCTCGTGACGATATCGGTTAGACCCTAGACAACTGGAAGTTGGTTAATGCTGATGCTAGGGTTCGAGTGTGGCAGATCCCACGAAGCCATGGACCTCTATCAATAAGCTTGTGATGTGCGTACTGTAAGACCTTCGGTACACACACCATCAGATTATTTGACTTGTCGCTCTAACTAAGTAGGCGAGTGTCAGCAATATGTCTCGTGGTCTAATGGTGGCGTGTTTATCTTCTGCCGTTAGGTCAGATGATAGAAATGCCACTTGCATGTTTAGAGTAGCAGATTGACGGTGACCAACTTTAAACAGAACTTGATTAATTTTCACACACATTTATTAAAATAATAAAAATCATAAACCTTACTTAACTTGATTCTGGATGCTATTTACAGTTGACAATCTGAAGTTCCTTTGGTCTTGGTAGGTTAATCTTATTCTCACATATCTCTGATACTTGACAAAGTGTCTATACATTTCTCTTCATGGCTATGTACAGCAATATGATAATCTTATTAGGCGCAGACTGAAACTTGACTACAGACTAATGCAGACTAAGGCAGACAAATGCAGACTGACTGATCGAAGGTCTGTACACTCGTTATAATACCTCGAGCGTTCGGGTATCACTGCGTGAGTGTGATCCGCGAGAAGAAAAGGTTCTACGTTAGCAGCAATCTCATTGGCTGCGTTACATATTAATACGCGGATCAGCGGAAGCAGAATTTGGTCCGTCTCTAAGACAGCGCCATCTCGTAGTGCGGAGACGGACGAGCGCTGCGCCTGCATTGTTGTGGTTAGCGGGGCGCGCTCTATTGGGAAAGTTGAGTACGCGCTGACTACGCGGAACTATGTACACAACAAAGCTAGTGGTGGCTCCATAATGGTGTGGGCTGTGTTTACATGGAATGGACTGGGTCCTCTGGTCCAACTGAACTGGTCACTGACTGGAAATGGTTATATGCGGCTTCTTTGAGACCATTTGCATCCATTCATAAACTTCACTTTCCCAAACAACAGTGCAATTTTTATGGATGACAGTGGGCCGTGTAATCAGTCCCCAACTGTTAGCAATTGCTTTAAAGAATATTCTGGTCAGATCGAGAGAACGGGTAGGACATCCACATCGTCCGACATCAATCCCATCGAATAATTGTGGGACAATCGAGAGGTCAGTTCATGTACAAGATCCTTCACCCGCAACGCTTTCGCAATTACGTATGTCTGTAGAGGCAGCATGGCTCAATACTTCTGCAGAGGACTACCAGCGACTTAAGTCCATGCCATGCCGAGCTGCTGCATTATGGTGGGCAAAAGGAAGCCCGACACTATATTAGGAGTTATCCCACGGCTTTTGTTACCTCAGTGTACACTAGTGTGGAGAGCTGCGTCAAACCAGTCTTTAGACTGTAGACCATAGCAGCAGAAACAACAACAGCCTCTTGCGGCCTACACACACTTCAACCTACATAACAGTAGGCAAGTCTTTGTCACAATCTAACAAAAAAAAAAAAGTTCAAATGTGTGTGAAATCTTATGGGACTTAACTGCTAAGGTCAGCAGTCCCTAAGCTTACAAACTACTTAACCTAAATTATCCTAAGGATAAACACACACATGCCCAAGGGAGGACTCGAACCTCCGCTGGGACCAGCCGTACAGTCCATGACTGGAGCGCCCTAGACCGCTCGGCCAATCCCACGCGGCCTGTCACCCTCTACAGTTTTCACCCCACTCCCCCTCCCATTTGTGCCTCCATTACCGAACTAATTATTCGTTGATGTTTGAGGATGTGTTTTATCAACCAGCCGTGATCATATATCCTCACACACCGTAGATATTTATTATTTTTGACATTTTATTTTATTAATTTCATTTTTCCTGTTGTCTCATGTATCGTTACTTAAGGGTGTAGCATCAGCTGGTTGAGTTGTGCAACGTCGCCTGCGGTAGACGGCTGTCGCTGAGGCCAGTGTTGAAAAATAATCTTTGCCTGCCAACAATGTTTCGTGGTGTATTGTTCATGCTCCCGCCGGTAGTTAAGCTTACAGTGAGGTGCAGTTTGAAGCTACTGTTGCCCTGTAGGACTCTCGGTAATGGACGCGTCAGTATGTGTCTGTGATTAGCATTTTTTTCATATAGTGTAAGATGTTCGAGATGGGATTAACCCTCGAGTGGTCGCATCAGTTTTTGCAACAGTGGTCGCGTGGTTGACTCTGTCAACCAGCATCGTTTTCATTAAAGAGGTGAAAAGTTCTACAATAATATGCTTGCTAGTGAAAAATAATAAGTTTATTTTGGTTTTTTAGTTAATAGAAATACAAATTTAAATATTAGACCTTTATTATTTCTAAACATACAGTTACAAACTCTAACTAAAGAATCCTAGTTTTTCATTTAACAATACATTCCTAACACACAGGATAAAGTTAAACTACATTTGACCTGCATTTATTTCTCGGTACACGTTACTCACACAGCATTTATTGGATTATACTCTCTTTACTGAACATGATTATATTGTTTCTACGTCAAAACACAGTTTATTCATCCTGTTCCTCTACCTCATCCACAGTGCTACATGCACACTTTTCACACACAACTGCGGAATACTTCTTGCTTACAAACATCTTACACTGAAAACAACGAATTGTGGAGACAACATTTTTTTTCTGACACACATAACGCAGCGACTCTTCTTTTTGCTTGGATGTTCTTCTGGTTCTGACAATTTGTAAGTCCCCAAAAATATTTTGAGATCATTTGGAAGCATCGAAATGTGGGATCTTGTAACTAAATGATCTTTCATAAGTCGTTGGGACAACTGTTTCAAAAATAGACTCCTTGGTTTCTCTTTGGGTTTCCTGCGTTGCAGTGAAACAGTATTTGGGCACTGACACCCGCGATGTTTAGTAAAGCGAACCAACAGCCATCGTCCACCTCCTTGTTACTCGTGCAACATAATATTTACTGCACATTTGGTCGACTGTGTCAACCCCTCCTTTTGTCATGTTGTAGTCCATGATAACGTGTGGTTTATTGGTATTCGCATCAACTGTGCCTTCACTGAGCATGGTGCTAAACAGAGCAACACATTTTTTTTTTCTTTTGGGCACATATGACACCAGTGTGATATCTTTCTGGTATTCAAAAAGTGAAGACCCAATGTTCCTGAATTTCAGAGGTAGGAATTCCGAAGAGATTTCCGCTTTATTTTTCTTCTGGGTTCCATTGCATGTGACGTGTCTCTGCAAAAGTGAGACTGCCGGTCGATAACTGGTATACCAATTATCAAAAGCAATATTCCGATTTGATCCCAGCAGAGGTTCTGCCAGTATCGTACGTTTTATTTGACACCTTACAAGGGCTGTCTGGTTTTGTTCCACAGTACAGCTCAACAGATGCTGTATAGAATGTTTTGGCATCGTAAACAGGAAATAATTTCAAGCCGTACTTTGCTGGTTTGTTCGGTATGTACTGAACAAATGAACATCTCACTCTAAAAGGTGTCAGCATCTCATCTATGGTTACAAGCTCTCCCAAACTATAGCTTTCCTTACAACTGGTGACAAATTTATCTAAATATGACCTGATTGCTGCTAATTTGTCTGTCTCATGTCTTTGTGTTATTGTCAATTAGTCGTCAAATTTCACGCTTCTGAGGAGAAATGCGTGCTTCGACGACCAGTCCACCTATCATGAAATATGCTATTCGATACCGCTTCAACCGCACGCGAGCTATGTGCCGGATATCCATCATGTTGGAAGTACATCGCCATTCTGCCATGCAGTGAAATATCTTGTAGTAACATCGGTAGAATCTTACGTAGGAAATCAGCATACATTGCACCATTTAGATTGCCATCGATAAAATGGGACCAGTTATCCTCCCTCCCATAATGCCGCACCATACATTAACCCGCCTAGGTCGCTGATGTTCCACTTGTCGCAGCCATCGTGGATTTTCCGTTGCCCAATAGTGCATGTTATGCCGGTTTACGTTACCGCTGTTGGTGGTGGTGGTGGTGGTTAGTGTTTAACGTCCCGTCGACAACGAGGTCATTAGAGACGGAGTGCAAGCTCGGGTTAGGGAAGGATTGGGAAGGAAATCGGCCGTGCCCTTTCAAAGGAACCATCCCGGCATTCGCCTGAAACGATTTAGGGAAATCGCGGAAAACCTAAATCAGGATGGCCGGAGACGGGATTGAACCGTCGTCCTTCCGCTGTTGGTCAATGACGCTTCGTCGCTAAATAGAACGCGTGCAAAAAATCTGTCATCGTCCCGTAATTTCTCTTTTGCCCAGTGGCAGAACTGTACACGACGTTCAAAGTCGCCGCCATGCAATTCCTGGTGGATAGAAATATGGTACGGGTGCAGTCGATGTTGATGTAGCATTCTCAAGACCGAAGTTTTTGAGATTCCCGATTCTCGCGCAATTTGTCTGCTACTGATGTGCGGATTAGCCGTGACAGAACTAAAACACCTACTTGGGCATCTTCATTTGTTGCAGGTCGTGGTTGACGTTTCACATGTGGCTGAACACTTCCTGTTTCCTTAAATAACGTAACTATCCGACGAACGGTCCGGACACTTGGCATGATGTCGTCCAGGATACCGAGCAGCATACATAGGACACGCCCGTTGGGCATTTTGATCACAACAGCCATACATCAACACGATATAGACCTTTTCCGCAATTGGTAAATGGTCCATTTTAACACGGCTACTGTATCACGAAGCAAATACCGTCCGCACTGGCGGAATGTTACGTGATATCACGTACTTATACGTTTGTGAATATTACAGCGCTATCTATCACAAAGCGAAAAAAGTGGTCCAACTAAAACATTCGTATTTCTTTACGTACTACACGAATTTGTAATAAATAATGGGGGTTCCTATTTTTAAAAAAAACGCAGTAGATATCCGTTTGACCTATGGCAGCGCCATCTAGTGGGCCAACCATAGCGCCATCTGGTTTCCCCCTTCAAGCTAGACGAGTTTCGTTCTTTGTAGTTTTTTCGTTTGATGCTTATTTTGTGAGATATTTGGCCCAGTCACTATCAATGGACCACCCTGTATACTTTTAAATGCTGTCATAATATACTCATTAAGAGATACAATCTTCTGTTAAAAGTTTAGAGCATTATACGACAAGTATAACAGTTACGAGGGTCATTCCGAAAGTAATGCCTCCAACCTTTTTGTGGTGACCTTGGGATGTCCGCGCCAGATGTCGCTGGTGTAGTGCTAATGCTTCAACCTTCCTCTTTCATTTGCAGGTGGTTCCGTTGTTCTGCTGCAGTTGGCGCCAGCAGAGGAGTGTCCCAAATTGGAGTCTGGTATGGACGCGCGTATAAAACAGCGGTGTGCATTTGAATTCCTCACTGCGGAAGAAATTGTGCCGATTGAAATCCATCGACGTTTGCTAAAGTTGTATGAGACGATACAATAAACGCGAGCAATGTGAGGTGATGTGTACGGCATTTTCAAGGTGGTGAGAAGGATGTGTGTGACAAGCCACGGCCCGGTCGGCGCTGCACAGCTGTCATCCCTCGTAATGGTTTGGTTTGGTTTTGTTTTGCTTTAGGGCGCAAAAACCAAATGGGGTCATACGCGCCCAAGTCAAAACTATAGAACACGAAGACAGAGAGGAGTTAAAAAACGACTAAACGTCAGTCTCGATGTACATAAGAGAAGACAGCTAAAAACAAGGACGTGGAGAAAGGGTTAAAAAAGACACCATACAAAAACGGAGGTCCAAAACTAAAAATTAAATGGTCTTCGCCATATTGCTTTGGCGGATAAAAAATAAAACGCAGACGACAGCCCGCGTGTCATTTGCTAAAACGGCCGATAACTCAGACAGCAAACCCAAGCAGGAATGTAAATGGTTAAAAAATGCGCATTCCGTCAGGAGGTGGCGGACAGTTAAATCTTGGGTGCAATGTGTACAAAGTGGTGGGGTAGCGCCACTTATCAAATGACGATGGCTAAAATGGCAGTGCCCAATAAGCAGACTAGTCAAATGACCTCTTCCCAGAGGAAGGGCCCAGAAGAGGTCATCTGAGCTGCTGGGAGAGGCTTAATTAGCTGGAGCTTATTCCCGTGAAGGAAGGACCATTGGCGATGCCAAAGGGACACCATCTCCTGACAGGCGGCAACAGAGAGATCATCAGAGGGAATGCAGAAACTAGTAGGCTGAGGTGCGAGGACTGCAGCCATGTCACCAGCGCCAGCAGCCTCGTTTCCTGGCAGACCGACATGACCATGAACCCACATAAACATCACAGTGGCTCCACCAAGAGTGAGCAAGTGAAAGTTTTCATGGACCCGCTGCACTAAGGGATGGGCGGTCTACAGCGCACATAGATTGTGAAGGGCGTTGAGTGAGTCTTAGCAGAGGACACAATTGAAAAGTCTGAGTCGCCGGATGTACTCTGCGGCCTGATGCAGGACGAAGAGCTCGGCTGTAAATCCTGAGCAATGTGCCAGAAGCCGATATCGAAAGACACGGGTGCCAATGACGAAGCCACACCCGACCCCACGGTCAGTCCGAGAGCCATCAGTGTGTACAAATGTACTATCGCGAAGTTCCATGCGAAGGTCGCGAAACTGAAGGCGATGGAGCGAGGCTGGAGTAGTGTCTTTAGTCAACAAGGGCCGCTTCACGAAGCCAAGGTGGTGAAGGGTTCACACCCACTGGAAAAGTTGCAGGTAGTGTGAAATTAAGCCACTGAAGCAAGTACCGAAAGTGGACTCCAGGAGGTATCTGAGAAGAGGGACGCACCCCATTCTGGGGATCAAAGGAAACATCGAAAACGGAGGCATAGGATGGGTGGCCATGCATGGCTGACAAACGGCTTCTATACCTGCTGAGGAGAAAGTCACGGCGGTAGGACAATGGTAGTTCAGCAGCTTCAGCATACAGACTCTCAACCGGGCTAGTGTGAAAGGAGCCAGCGGTCAAACAGGTGCCACGATGGTGGATAGTGTTGAGACGGTATAAGAGGGATGGACGTGCAGATGTATAAACAAAGTACCCAGAGCCGTGTTTTGAACGGACAAGGGACCGGTACAAAGGGAGGATGGTGATTCCATCAGTACCTCATGAAGCACCGTTCAGGACACGTAGGACATTGAGGAACCGTGTACAGAGGCCTGCCTGGTAAGACACATGGGAGGACCAAGAGAGTTTCCTATCTATGGAACTTCGTAGTTCCAACGAACGGAAAGGCAATTGGCCCAAGATGTAAATACGGCGGGAGAAACCAATTGCGCCGCCAGAAATTCATACAGACTGTTTCGTCAGTGGAAAAACGAAAGCCATTGCCGATGCTCCAGGAGTAAAGACGATCAAGACATCACTGAAGACGCCGCTAAGTGATGAGACAGGTCCTTGGAGAACTGGAATAGATGGAAAAATCGTAAAAAAAAGGAGCGGGAGATGCCTGGCGGGAGACAGGCCATCATAATGTTAATGGCGATAGCAAAGAGGACGACGCTCAGGACGGAACCCTGAGGCACACAGTTTTGCTGGATAAACGTGTCCGACAAGGCAGAACCCACACGCAAACTCGGTCTTTTAAAGATTCCTGAAGGAAACAGGGTAGGCGGCCACGGAAGCGCCGCGTGTAAAGAGTATGGAGGATACCAGCTCTCCAGCAGGTGTCGTAGGCCTTCTCCAAATCGAAAAACACGGCCACAATCTTGGTCAACTCTTCCGTACTCATTGGCGGATAACGACCAGAGAATTGTGTGCAAAGCTGAATGTCGGCTGTAATGCCCTAGAAACAATATTGAAACATCTTGTTTATCAGAAAGTCTTTACGAGATGGGTCCCGCGGATGTTTCCAGAAGAACAAAAAACTCATGGCATGAATAACATTGTCACTGGAAATAAAACATGGTGTCACCACTAGAGCTGCAATCCAGAAAACAGTCCATGGAATGGCGACATGCGACTTCGTCAAAAAAGAAAATCAAGACACAGTCGTCTGCAGGTAAAGTGATGTGCACAGTCTTCCGGGATAGCCACGGTGTAGTACTTTTGGATGTCCTGGAGCCTGGAGAAACTGCCAATTCAGCACGCTACAAGACGACACTGACTAAGATGAAAGTCCGAATTTCCAGGGTAAGGCCAGAGAAGAAGACCAACATTCACCTGCAGAATTATAACACCAGGCCGCACACCAGTTTTGCAACGACGCAACTCATTGTTAAATTCGACTGGACTGTCTTACCACATCCACTGTACAGTTGCGACTTACCGCCTTCAGACTTACATCTCTTTGGGCCTCTGAAAGACGGTTTACGCGGCGAACGTTTTCAAGACTCGGATGCTGTTGTCAAAGCTGTGAGGAAGTGTTTAGCCTCAGCTGGTTCCGATTTTTACAAGCGCGGCATGCAGACTCTGGTTCATCGTTGACAAAAGTGTATAACGAATGTCAGTGACTATGTGGAAAGAAGGCAACCTGTAGCTGAAATATTGTTCTATGTATCTGTGCTGATGTGATTATATCCCTCTTCCAGCTTCCATGAATAAATAGAGGAGGCATAACTTTCGGAACGACCCTCGTAGAAACTGTACGTTTGTGTTGAGGCAGCGTAAGCATCAAGCCTTCACGAAACTTTTTCTCGCTGACACCCCCTACAAAATGATAAAAAAGGTTTCTCGCTTACTGCATTTGCTCTATCCGTTCAGTCAGACGTCAGCATCAGGCATGACGTTTTAGTTCATTTCTTCTTTACCACTTACTTTATTCGCAATTCAGTTTTCATACAGTATCCTCACTGAATGTACGCGCAAAATTGTATGGCTGTAAGACACATAGTCTGGGAGAAATGACGTCATAAACGTTTAGACGCAGTCGGCGAACTGGTAGCAATGGATGACTTGCTTGCCATTGGTGCGTCCAGTGGTTCAACGAAGTTATTGTCAAACAGCGTTTCGCCAGAGTAGTTCGTCACCCCCCCCCCCCCCCCCGCCTTCCCCACTTGGCTCCAACATAACTATTTCTATTTATTAAAAGATATCTTGCTTTATATCATGAGCTGCATGTAAAATATGTAATGGCCAGACTGGCATTGGGGCATAGAACGCATCATCGGTGGCATTTGATTCAGAGACCAAACAAAGAAATGTATAAATATCGATATCAACAACATAACGACAAGCGTATTATAATAATAATAATAATAGTAGAAACACTAAGTTATTATGCAGCTCTATATTGAATGATGCTAGAACTGACGTGGATCTGGAAGACATAGTACCCCGTGGATATTTAAAAACTGATTATAGCCATGTCTACATGCTCGCGTCCGACCCGATAGCTGAGTGGTGGAGTTGGCCTTTGGCAGTGCTGCGGTGAGGACGCGCTGTTTGTGTTCCTGCCACGGAGCGAGCGCTCGTGTTGTTTACATCGTACTCAGCCGTTTCGCGCGTGCCGTACTCAGCATATAGATCACTATGGCGCACCATTACAGAAAATCGACGCTCAGATTTACGTTCCGCAACGAATTTTACGGCCAAAAGCACTCGAAGTCGAACGATTTCTACGAGAAGAAGTTAAAATCCCGGCGACCGACATTCTCGGTATTCACTTGTCCATTTTGAGTAGTATCGTATATGTCAAGATCATCAACGACGCAACATGTGAACGGATCCTTCGGGACACGAAACAGGGCCTCCCTTTCTGCCATGCTGATGGCAATGTTGGGACTGTGCACGTCGATTGTTCTGGCATGGGACTTCGCACGATCAGACTTTTCGAACTTCCTTTCGAACTAGCGGCGGAGGACGTCGTGACAGCGCTGCGCCCCTACGCCACGGTGCATTATCATATTGCGGAAAAATGGACGCAATTCCAGATATATCCCGTGCTGAACGGAGTCCGCCAGGTCCGAATAGAACTTAAAAGACATGTACCTTCATATCTGAATATCGGTGGCTGCCGTGCCATCGTCATCTACGATGGGCAACCGAAGACCTGCTCTGGTTGTGGGAAGGAGGGACACCTCAGATCCGAATGTATCCAACGTCGAATCACTCAACTGCCGCCGGCTGACGCGGACCCGCCATCGCAGCCGACGCTGCTTCCCGTGACTTATGCAGCAGCCCTCACGACAGCTACCACTTCACCACGACGGCCGACATCCACTGTTGGGTCGCGGCTCCATCCTCCAATACAGGGCGATGACGACACACCCGTTCCACAAGCTACGGATTCAACTCCGATGCCGCCGCCCCCGTCGACAGATAACAACATACATGACGATAGCATGGCCGTAGACTCGCTTATTGTGTCTAAGGCTGCCTTTGTGCCGGAACGTCGTGAATCTTTGCCATCGTCTGACACAGAAGGACACACCAGGAAGCAACGCTCTCCGAAGCGACGGAAGCGGAGGCGTAGAGCAACTTCCGAACGGGATGCGACACAGCCTCCAGAGGACGACGACTCCACCTTCAATGACGACGCTACCACAGAGGCAGCCGCCATTTGCTGCAGTGTGGCACCACCGAACGGAACTGAGGACAAACCACATATGTCTACAGTGGCAAAATCGGATGCCGATATGCAGAACAGATGCTGCCCACCACCTTCTGGAGTGCAAGCACCCATGCCGTGTCCTGAGGAAGCTAGGGAAGCCGATCTTGCTTTGAGTTCCCCGACGTGGACAGATGACCACGACGACGACGGAACCAACGGAACCATGCAAGTTACGTCAACAGGGCCCACGCCATTGGCGCCGGCTCTCTAGAAAGGACTGCAGGTGGGGTTTGGGGGGATGTGGAGATGTCAATACAGTCAGAAGCGTTATAGGTCATTCCAGTCTTAATGGATAACTTAACACCTGTGGTTCGGCAACAAGCTTATCGTATCGCCACGCATAACCTCAACACGATACGAACGGAAGTGAAGATCCAGTTGCTGCGTGAGATGCTTCGCTCTTCGGATGTTGACATTGCCCCGTTGCAAGAAGTGTATATAGTGGCCCTCCCCGTTTTCTACGGTTATGTGACATATATGTCACCGGCGGACCGGAATGGCAGCGGCACGGCAATACTAGTGCGCGACGGAATTGCCATCGAAGAAGTGACTTACGTTCCGTCAGGAAGGGGGCTGGCGATCACAGCACTGGGCACGCGCATCATTAACATTTACGCTCCATCCGGAACTGACCAACGCCGCGAACGATCGCGGTTCTACTCGAAGGATATCGCCCCCCTCTTTATTAGCCGCTTCGATCAATATATCTTCGGCGGCGACTTTAACTGTGTGTTCCACCCCAAAGACCAGGTCCCACATTTCTCGACTTGTCAAGAACTTCGGCTCCTGGCTCGAGATCTGCTTCTCACCGACACGTGGGAGACAGTGCACGGTGACCGTCCCGGGCCGACATACCTTACTAGTCACTCAGCCAGTCGCCTAGCCCGCATTTATGTCTCATGAGCTCTAGCGCCGGGAGTATTGGACGCCGAACGTTGGCCGCTTGCCTCCTCCGATCATAGCGCTTTCATATGCACACTCACACTACAGCAGCAGCGGATATGGCGCAGCCGAGGACCCTGGAAGCTGAATGTGGCACATCTTCAAGCCCCGGAATGCCGTCAGATTATCGCCAACACATGGCAGGATTGCGAACGTCGTCTTCCTCGATACCCATCGACTCTAGCATGGTGGGTGGACTGTGCAAAACCAGCTTTTCGGCGTGTGCTAACACAATTCGGAAAAGATATCGCAGCTTGGCATCGTCACACATTGGACTTTTATTACACGATACTCCGCGAACTCGCCAGCCAACCACCATCTCCAAACCGACAAACGGAAAGCCGCCGAATTAAAGGTAACATATTGTCTCTTACGAGGAAACGTTTGGAGGGGGTCGTCGTGCGATCGCGACGTCAAGACCGAGCGGAAGGAGAAAACCCGTCCATGCATCACATCGTGCTCGACAGCCGCCGACGCCGACAGCAGCTGATCACGGACCTCGTATTGCCAGGTGGTAGGGTCGTAATGACTCAGGCGGCGGTTACAGAAGCCTTTGTAGAACACTATCGCCGGTTTTACGACGAGGTGAATACAGAGGAAGCGGACGATCACGACCTACTGCAGCACGTGTCGCACACCCTCGACGTTGCAGCAACGGCGACGCTTTTAGCTGGTCTTACACGGGACGACATCGAGGACGCGCTTAACAAGGGAGCACTCAACAAATCTCCCGGGCCCGACGGACTGCCGCTCGAGTTTTATCGGACTTTCCGCGATCTCATGATGCCCCGATGGATCATCATGTACCAAGAACTGATGACCCCCGGTTCCCACGTGCCACCTGCATTCGTGGAAGGTCTCCTTATACCGATACACAAGCCTTCCAGAGGTCGGACGGTCGAGGACTACAGGCCAATTACAATGCTCAACTCGGACTATAAAATCTTCGCCCGACTACTCGCCAGCCGCATAAAGAAGGTTCTGTCCCTACTCCTCTCCATGGAGCAAACGACACAGGGCGGAGTGACCAACATGCAAACGACAACCAGCGAATGCAGGGATTTAATAGCCATCGCCACATCCTGTCGACTTCGAGCATTTCTGATCTCCAGTGATTTCGACAGAGTTCACCACAAGTTCCTTCTGTCCGTTATGGCCCGCATGGGCTTCCCGCCTGACTTTCTCGACATCTTTCAGCGCCTTTTCCGTGGAGCTGCATCCCGTGTACTGGCGAATGGACGGATTGCGGGTCCCTTTCCGATCCGACGGTCAGTTCGCCAAGGATGCCCACTCTCCATGATCTTTTGCGCGGTCGCACTCGAAACACTTGTCGGACGGTTGAAAAACCGGCTCTCGGGAATGTCATTGAGGGATCACACCTTTCACTGCAGGATATATGCTGATGACGTTCTATTACTTGTCCGATCTGGTGACGAGGTACGCTCGGTGATACAATGAATCAATCACTATGGATTGGCAGCGGGCAGCCTCATGAATATGGCCAAGTCGGCAGCGATGCCCATTGGGAGAGGTCTACAGGAGGAAGCTTTAGCCCCACTCCCATTAGTTAACAAGATCCGGTTCTTGGGCATAACATTTACACAGGATGTGCGCCGCACGGCTGCCACGAACTATGCACGATTACTACAGGCAGTACGCACAGAAGTTCGCCGGAACCTACTTCGACGGATGGACCTCCTACAGCGTGTGGAATACCTTAACCTTCACGTGGCGACTTAGATGATCCACATGGCCCAGGTCCTACCGATATCGACAGCGATGGCACACAGACTGCAAGCAGCGTTTGTATATTACCTCACCACCGGACACCTATTCAAAGTTCGCTACGAATCACTCACCCTCCCTCCGCGTGATGGCGGACTGGGACTTATAAATGTACGAGCGAGAGCTACAGCGTTATACTTGTGCACAATGATGAAATTGTGGACCCACAAAGATGCTTCCCTTAAGGGACGTCTGTTAGAGGAATTGCTGCCGGCGTCTCTTCTGCCACCTGTCACGGTTGCGCACATTACGCCCTCACTCTCGCACCTCTCGGCATTTATTCTTGAGTACAGTTACGTGCACCCAGACCTTCCCAACACTCGCACTCCCAAGGCGAGAGACGTTTACAGGCTTCTGCTAAGGTCCATCCCTCGCAATGTGATTGAGAGGAAGAGCCCTACGACCCTATGGCCTGCAGTGTGGAGAGCGGCCCAGAAGCCGTTCCTCCCCACGCGGGTACGAGCCGCGTGGTACCAGGTGGTGAACGGGAAGGTTGTAACACGACAAAGGCTGCACGCTATTGGGATGACGGATTCCCCCCTTTGTCCACGTTGCCACCTCGTGGATACTGACGAACACATGTGGATCGGCGTTAGAGGTATGGCTGCTAGTGCAGAAGATCCTCGCCTGCTACCTACGTATCGCGCCTCGCACAATTGAGCCACGACTCCTCCTTTGTCCAGAGGATACTTATTTCCCACCTGCGAAGACTCACGCTCTCACATGGTTTAAAGGCATGTCCACCTACTACCTCTTTCGAGATGATAAGAAGATGGTGCTTGATTACTGGCAATTTCTCCAGGACAGTCATAGCACACTTGAGTGTACACCCGGATACCGACAACTATTTGCGAACTATTTGCTCAGTGTCTTCGATAACCCCCCTCAGAGTTGGGGAGTACCGGGCAGAGGATGACCGCCGTCATGGAGCTCCGAACGCTGCGAAATGTTGTATCAATTTGGAACATGGAATCTGTACGCAGATGGGCCATGCACATGGAATGGCGTGCGGGATTTGGTTACATTTTTCTTTCTTTATTATCTATCATCACACTATTAGTTTCAAATTCTATTTCATAGTTTAGATGGAACTCTTGTTCTGTTGTTGCTACTGATGTACATTCTAATATTGTTTGTCGTAACTGAAAGACGCCTTTTTCCATATAAAAAAAAAGTTGGCAGGGAAAAAAATAAAAATAAAAAAAGTGGTCAGTGTGATGGATTGCCGTGCTACGGGCCCGGGTTCGATTCCCGGCTGGGTCGGGGATTTTCTCCTCTCGGGGACTGGGTTTTGTGTTGTCTTCATCATCATTTCATCCCCATCCAGCGCGCAGGTCACCCAATATAGCGTCGAATGTAATAAGACCTGCACCAAGGCGGCCGGACCTGCCCCGTAAGGTGCCTCCCGGCCAATGACGCCAAACGCTCATTTCCATTTCCATTACGTGATCGCGATAGGATTTGTTTGCCTCTGCTCTGTACCACTGACGATGGGCACCATGCCCGAATACCGGTCTGGCAGTTACATATTTTATGTGCACCCCATGGTGTACAGCATGATGCCTTTAAGAAATATTCAGAAGCTGCGTAACACCAAGCGTACAAGTCTTTGCGTTTAGTTTCATTGTTTTATGTAGATTTTTCATTTTAATTTTTTCTCATCAGGTATCGTTTACTATCGATTAGCCGCTCACTTGAGCAATTCTGTTGCTGCTATCGTATCGTCTTCAGTTGTTTCAAAGTAAATGATAAGTGCAGAGGCAGATGTAGTTTGGCATTACAGGTGGAAGTTGAACTGAGCGCACGAAAAGAGTGAAGCGCTCACGTTTTTTGTAACAGATTTGTTTTAATAAATGGCGAATTTCAAATTGATTTGGTGTGGTCTACGTCAATTAATAACCTAATAAACAGTTGTATCTTTCTGTTGATGAAAAGACGCAAAAAGGGGGTTATCCTGAAAGAAATGAAAGAATTATTCCGCAAGTACATGCATGAAACCAGTCAGTTGTTCGCTAGTCGACCGAGAAAAAACTACGTATAAAACAATAGCTCCAATCAGGCACACCCTGTGAATTTCTTTCGATAAGTAAATTTGTTAAATTTCTGTTTGAACTGAAATATGATGAATATATCAAAACAAAATGAAAAGGTTCCAGTTTTTTTCAAACTGGGGGTTTACAAAAAGACACCTAAAGTTTAGGACGTTAGAAATATCCTCGAACTGACAATCGTCCCCGACTCAAGCATTGAAGAAATGCTCATTCACAGATGAAACATGTCACTATGTCTCGTCATCAATAAATTCAATTAGCATCTGCTCTCCAGATTAGGAAAATCGACAAGTAAACACTGAAGTTTAAGACTATTTTTCAATTGAGTGAAGTGATATTTTAAAAAAGTGAAATTAAATCCAAACTGAAATTTCTTGAACGCCGCGAAAACAACACGGTTTCTATAACCAGAAATGGTACCTTTGTGGCGGTAGGTTAACCGGGAGCATGCATTATCATCGGGAGAAAAGCCATACGAATACTGATTCCATCCACTGCACACTACTAGTTGATTTTCAACTGTCGTGAAGTGCTCTAGAGCAAACAGAATATAAAAGAGAGTATTAGAAATAAGTAAACTGGTCACCTCATTGGCTATTTGTACCACGATTTAAAAAAAAAAAAGGCCCAAAAACATTTTGTTTAATTGATTGACAATAAACTACATGATCCACACGCATTAATGTGACTACTACCTATGTTCGATGGCTGCGTGCTGTAACCATGCATGGAAGGCGGGTGGCAGCACTAGCAGTGGAGGGTATATGAAATGTGTCGGGGGACGCGAAAAATAATGCAGTAGTTGTTGTAATGCAGAATCGGAGCGATTTATCTGACATCCAGAACGGTGTGTTTTGTAACCATGACCGGAACGGTCGCGGGGTGGCCGTGAACGAAAGCGCGGCGGGACCGAACGGGAGCGGCCCGCGAAGAAACAAGACGGACGAACGGGAAAGGACGGACACACACAACGACAGACGACCGAGCAAGACAAATGGTTCAAATGGCTCTGAGCACTATGGGACCGAACTGCTGAGGTCATCAGTTCCCTAGAACTTAGAACTACTTAAACCTAACTAACCTAAGGACATCACACCCATCCATGCCCGAGGCAGGATTCGAACCTGCGGCCGTAGCGGTCGCGCGGCTCCAGACTGTAGCGCCTAGAACCGCTCGGCCACTCCGGCCGGCACCGAGCAAGACACCAAGAATAACAACACGCAAAAAGCAACGGGGTCACAAGCGAAAACCTAGTACACGGAAATAAAGTAAACACGATGTCTGTAAACGAGATATCGAGAGACTCACGCGAATACGAGACTGCCTTATTGAGGTTTTCTTTTTGTGATTTCATTCCCCTGCCCCATATGGGCAGGGGAGGGCTGTCAGCGACACAATCCGCCGCTCTTCAGCCGAGTGACATGACAACCAAGACAAGAATAAAATGTTACATATACAAGGCAATAAAAAAGGGAAGCATAAAACAGAGTAAGGGGAAATAATGGAGGTAAAAATACACTGACATGGAGACGTTCATGGGGAGACAATTTAAAAAGGCGATATAAAGTTAAAAAACACAGATGGCGATTCTTAAAACACAAAGAAGACACTGAAGGCACACGCACAGGTTAAAAGTCGGCCACAGTATTAAAAACACACTTAAAACCCACTTGGAGTACACACGATGAAGAAGAAAATTGCCAGGTGGGACCTGCCAAGAGAGAGGCCGGAGAGGATGGAAAAGGAGGGGCAGCAGGGGAGGCGGCGGGATGAAAAGTGTAGGGGCGTCGGCAGGTACACCAAGAGGCAGGAGACTGGTGGGGCCGGAGATGAAGAGGGAAGACAAGGCAGGAGGGAGTGCAGAGACACTGAAGGGGAGCACAAGAGAGGGAGAGGGAGTAGGAGGGGTAAGCCGCTCAGGAGAAGGGAGGGGGAAGAGAGGGAGCCCTGAGGAGGAGGCAGGAGGCAGGAGGAAGATGGGGATAGAGTTGGTAGGAAGGGTAGATGTCAGGGTGAAGCTCATCATCCGGGAGGGGTAGATGGTGGAAGTTGCATTGGGAAAGGAGGCGGAGGGTGTGGAGATGGAGAGAGGCTTCGCTGAATGAGAGGCAGGCGCTTAAATACATGATGGGGTACGTCGCTATTGGCCGCAGGGACCACATGCTCCACAGTGGCGCCCTCACATTATAAGTGGGCCACGATCGCGTGCAGCCACAGCTTACGGCCCGACGGCTGCAGAGACCTTTAGTGGTAATCGAGGTCCATGCCATCTGGCGCGGATTCGAAACCCGCGGCGCTCGGTACCAGATCGTGATCATTGGCTTTCGAGCCAAGGGTGGTAGCATTTACGAAACGGGAAACTTATAAAACATTGACAGGGATGGATGACGGCTGCAGAGATTTGTATGGGTGAATAGACTTGCAACTGCTGAGCAATTGACCATCCAGATTAACCAAGGAGCTAGCAACAGTGTCTCCGCAACGTCTGTTCAATGAACGTTGCTGTGTATGGGTGTCCATAACAGGCGCCTGGTTCATGCAGCTCCATCCAGTGGACGTTCAGTCGCTGTGCTGGCCTCCAAATCCCAGCCTCTGTCGCCGACGACAGCAGTCAGCACTGAGTGCCAACAGGTGGCAAGAGCTGGCCTTTTCAGATGAATCTACATCTACATCCATACTCCGCAAGCCACCTGACGGTGTGTGGCGGAGGGTACCCTGAGTACCTCTATCGGTTCTCCCTTCTATTCCAGTCTCGTATTGTTCGTGGAAAGAAGGATTGTCGGTATGCTTCTGTGTAGGCTCTAATCTCTCTGATTTTATCTTCATGGTCTCTTCGCGAGATATACGAAGGAGGGAGCAATATACTGCTTGACTCCTCGGTGAAGGTATGTTCTCGAAACTTTAACAAAAGCCTGTACCGAGCTACTGAGCGTCTCTCCTGCAGAGTCTTCCAGTGGAGTTTATCTATCATCTCCGTAACGCTTTCGCGATTACTAAATGATCCTGTAACGCTGCTCTCCGTTGGATCTTCTCTGTCTCTTCTATCAACCCTATCTGGTACGGATCCCACATTGCTGAGCAGTATTCAAGCAGTGGGCGAACTAGCGTACTGTAACCTACTTCCTTTGTTTTCGGATTGCATTTCCTTAGGATTCTTCCAATGAATCTCAGTCTGGCATCTGCTTTACCGACGATCAACTTTATGTGATCATTCCATTTTAAATCACTCCTAATGTGTACTCCCAGATAATTTATAGAATTAACTGCTTCCAGTTGCTGACCTGCTATTTTGTAGCTAAATGATAAGGGATCTATCTTTCTATGTATTCGCAGCAAATTACACTTGTCTACATTGAGATTCAATTGCCATTCCCTGCACCATGCGTCAATTCGCTGCAGATCCTCCTGCATTTCAGTACAATTTTCCATCGTTACAACCTCTCGATACACCACAGCATCATATGCAAAAATCCTCAGTGAACTTCCGATGTCATCCACAAGGTCATTAATGTATATTGTGAATAGCAACGGTCCTACGACACTCCCCTGCGGCACACCTGAAATCACTCTTACTTCGGAAGACTTCTCTCCATTGAGAATGACATGCTGCGTTCTGTTATCTAGGAACTCCTCAATCCAATCACACAATTGGTCTGATAGTCCATATGCTCTTACTTTGTTCATTAAACGCCTTGCTGGAGTCAAGAAACACGGCATCTACCTGTGAACCCGTGTCCATGGCCCTCTGAGTCTCGTGGACGAATAGCGCGAGCTGGGTTTCACACGACCGTCTTTTTCGAAACCCATGCTGATTCCTACAGAGTAGATTACTAGTCTCCAGAAAAGTCGTTATACTCGAACATAATACGTGTTCCAAAATTCTACAACTGATCCCCATGATGCCCCATCGGACAGATGGCCGTTGGCTTGTACGGCGTGAAACGTTTGAAAGCAAAGCGTCAGGACCGGAGGAGGGAGCGTTGTGGTCTGGAGAACGTTTTCGTGGCAGTGCTTGGGTGATCTTGTCATTCGCGAAGGCACAATGGATCAACACAAGTATGTATCTATCCTTGGCGACCATGTCCAGTCCTACTGTCAGTTTGTTTTTCCTCAGTACGATGGCACCTACCAGCAGAACAATGCAACGTGTCGCACAGCTCACAGTGTACATATATGGTTTGTAGAGGTTGGAGATAAGTTTATCGCACTCCTCTGGCCACCAGACTCCCGGAATTTATACCCAGTCGAGAATCTGTGGTACCACCTCGATCGGGTTGTTCGTGCCATGGATCCTCAACCGAGAAACTTATCGCAGCTGGCGACGGCAAGGAGTGGGCAAGGCTCCATATCCCTGTCCGTGCCTTTCAGAACCTCATCTGGCTCTTTTCCTGTACGTTTCGCATGCTCCGTTCTGCGAAAAACAGTTTATTTGGGCTTTGCCAGGTGATCACATTCATGTGACTGGGCAGTTTAAATATTATTTCCCTTTTGCTATATTAACAACAGTAAGTTGCAACTAAAATTTAGTTAGGTTCTAAAATTTGTTATAGTTATTGGCTAAGAGAGGGGTATTTTCTACTTGTAGAAATTAAACTATACGAAATTACTGAGATGTGACATTGCTGTTGTCTCAAATTTGTCATTTGTTGAAAACAACAACGGGTCACAAATAAATTGGCTTACTACACTACTGGCCATTAAAATTGCTACACCAAGAAGAAATGCAGATCATAAACGTGTATTCATTGGACAAATATATTATACTAGAACTGACATGTGATTACATTTTCACGCAGTTTGGGTGCATAGATCCTGAGAAATCAGTACCCAGAACAGCCACCTCTGGCTGCAATAACGGCCTTGATACGCCTGGGCATTGAGTCAGACAGAGCTTGGATGGCGTGTACAGGTACAGCTGCCCATGCAGCTTCAACACGATACCACAGTTCATCAAGAGTAGTGACTGACGTATTGTGACGAGCCAGTTGCTCGGCCACCATTGACCAGACGTTTTCAGTTGGTGAGAGATCTGGAGAATGTGCTGGCCAGGGCAGCAGTTGAACATTTTCTGTATACAGAAAAGGCCCGTACAGGATCTGCAACATGCGGTCGTGCATTATCCTGCTGAAATGTAGGGTTTCGCAGGGATCGAATGAAGGATAGAGCCACGGGTCGTAACACATCTGAAATGTAACGTCCACTGTTCAAAGTGCCGTCAATGCGAACAAGAGGTGACCTAGACCTGTAACCAATGGCACCCCATACCATCACGCCGGGTGATACGCCAGTATGGCGATGACGAATACACGCTTTCAATGTGCATTCACCGCGATGTCGCCAAACACGGATGCGACCATCGTGATGCTGTAAACAGAACCTGGATTTATCTGAAAAAATGACATTTTGCCATTCGTGCACCCAGGTTCGTCGTAGAGTACACCATCGCAGGCGCTCCTGTCTGTGATGCAGCGCCAAGGGTAACCACAGCCATGGTCTCCGAGCTGATAGTCCATGCTACTCCAAACGTTGTCCAACTGTTGGTGCAGATGGTTGTTGTCTTGCAAACGTCCCCATCTGTTGACTCAGGGATCGAGACGTGGCTGCACGATCCGTTACAGCCATGCGGATAAGATGCCTGTCATCTCGACTGCTAGTGATACGAGGCCGTTGGGATCCAGCACGGCGTTCCGTATTACCCTCCTGAACCCACCGATTCCATATTCTGCTAACAGTCATTGGATCTCGACCAACGCGAGCAGCAGTGTCGCGATACGATAAGGCGCAATCGCGATTGGCTACAATCCGACCCTTATTAAAGTCGGAAACGTGATGGTACGCATTTCTCCTCCTTACACGAGGAATCACAACAACGTTTCACCAGGCAACGCCGGTCAACTGCTGTTTGTGTATGAGAAATCGGTTTGAAACTTTCCTCATGTCAGCACGTTGTAGGTGTCGCCACCGGCGCCAACCTTGTGTGAATGCTCTGAAAAGATAATCATTTGGATATCACATCATCTTCTGCCTATCGGTTAAATTTCGCGTCTGTAGCACGTCATCTTCGTGGTGTAGCAATTTTAATGGCCGATAGTGTAGTTTGTCTGTAGTAAGCATTTAAAGAAATAGCTTTTTTAAAAAATGAGTATAGCATATGAACGTTTTGGTCGGGTGATTTTTACGATTTTCGTAATAATCTAATTCAATAATAATGCCTCGAATAGCTTCATCGAACTCTTGGTAATCAAACACAATGCACTAAAGCTATTTACAATTTGATGGCTCTCGATCTTCCACCATAACCGAGTCCATCAACATGAGGTAGCAAATATGAGGTAGCCAAGGAGGTGGAAACGTGGGTTCTACTATGCCAAGACTGCTTGGAGGCTATAACAGGTAACACAATTAATTAGTAGGAGTACGAAATAAGAAAATATTTGTTACTTTACCTTGTTGGTTGACAATTATAGAAGACGCGACTAGACTAAGTGTCTGTAGAATGACATAATTTACAAGTCACAAATCTTGCAGTGACGAATTAATCTCTCGTAATCTTGAATGTCGAATCCGGTGAATTTGAAGACTAACTTGGAACTGGGCTACAAAGACATGATGACAGCAATGACTGAGCTGCAGACGATGACTGACTAACATCGGCGCTGGCTGACCACTGAGCGCGGCTACGAACTGTAGACTGGCACAACTGCATTACTATCCTGCTACACCTGAAGTGGCCTAGCGGCGCCTCGCGGCGAGCATAAGTACTGCGACTGGCTGTGAACTCTTTGGCTAACACAGCCGGTCTTCTGCTCCGTTTATCGAGAGAATCGCATCCGGCGGATCGATCTCTCAGGCGGCGGTGTGGCTGTATGACTGACGACATCACACAATTGGTTTGAGGATGTCGTCGTAGCTGTGCTTCCGCGCGTGCGGAACAGGTTTCCAGATGTGTCAGTGGCTGGAATAGTAATAATAATAATAAAATAATAATAATAATAACAGAATCCAATACGTTGTCCTGGACGGCGAGTGTTCATCACAGACAAGGGTATCGTCGGGAGAGCCCCAAGGGAGCGTGACAGGACTGCTCTTGTCTATATACGCAGGGTGATTTTTTATATCGTATAGTCAAGGGATTGGTCAGTGAGAGAATACGGAGCAAAAAATGTCTAATGAACTTATGTCCGGAAATCCATGGTTTCCACGCTAGAGACCATTTATTCAGTCATGTATTGTTACAGAGACTGCGGTCTCATAGCCGCTGTGCTGAAAATGGTTTCAACGCATGCTTGTACGAACCGTAGCATCTTTTTGTCTCACACGTTCACATCGGCCAGGCTGCATCCGAACAGTGTCAAAGGCAGTATGAATACACTGTTCCTGTGTCTCCACATCTGAAATGGGCTCTGCATACACGATACCTCTGAGATGGTCCCATAACCATAAATCGCACGGGTTGAGATCCGGTGAACGAGCATGCCACGCAACTGGACCCCATCGTCCGATCCACCGGCCAACAAACACACGATTGAGATGCGTCCTGACGTTTATGACGAGGGAAGTCACCAGCAAGAAACGCCCATAGTTCCGGCTTGTTAGGCGAAGTGGAAGGAGGAATGGTCCCAAAATACAGTCGCAGTTTTCCCGGTCCACAGAGTCTGCCTGCACCGATGCTGATGATTCGGTGTCACCATACAATAGAGATTCTGAATACTGTCCCACAGATGACTGTTACGAAAGTTGAAGATACCACACCGCGTAAAGGTGGCGTCATCTGTGAATGGGATGGATAAAACAATGCCGGAGTCTTGATTGCCTGGTGAAGAAACCAGTGACAAAACTGCTCCTCATGTAGAAAGTCTGTCGCCAGTAAGCCCTTAACACGCTGTAGATGATAACGGCAGTAACAATTTTCATAGAGAATGTTCCACACGGTCGTCTGGTGTAACCTTCCCGTATAAATAAAAAAATATATAATAATGATATGTAACCTTCCCGAACAGAAAGTAAAAAATTAAAAATAATTAAATTTGGATAATTAAGTTCTGACGTATGAAAACTGATAAATCTTAATTCATGAAAAACTGATAAATTTTGACGTAAGCAACGCTACGCCATTTCCCTGTGAAATCAATCTGAATCTCACCGTGATAAATAAACTGAAAAATTCTTACCTCGTGATGGTGTCGCCGGATAACGCTGTCTTTATATCTGCTCGTAAATGGCACAGCTTAGTGCAGTGCTGGCCTATCTACTAATACTGGATAACATTTGTCTGAGATCTGAATTACGATAAAAACTGACTTTACTTAGTGACACAGCTGCACAACTGGTCGTCTGATTACTAAAGAGCACATGACTATGATCTGACAAAAATTCTGGAATATTTTAATTTAGATAAATGACTGGATCTCGACTGGCAATGACCTAAGGGGAAATTATACTTTTATAGTTAACTGGTAAAAACTATTATATTCTGAAAATTTTTTGCGTTATTGATAAAGTTCTACAATCCATTACACGGGAAAACTGAACATATTACAAATCTGGGTCAACTGGTGCTGACGAATCACAAAAGAAAAGATTGAAACAAATTCATATTAACATCTCAGACAAGTGACTTAACTACGCGCATGCGAATAAAAATAATAAAATTTACCTCACAATAGATCGTTGACTTAATTACACTGTTAATTTTTCATTATGTTAACAATTATTCATTTGTTCATCATCATCTCATTCTATGGTATCATTTAGCTCTGCGGCTGAGCACAATTATTATTCAGTTCCATATAATAAACTTTTACAATTTGTTCTGCACTGTGACTTTAACAACCACTAACTAAAAACTGCTCTGTACCAGCGGCAGACTAGAGCTACACTGCAGCAGCGAGCGACTGCAACTGCCGCAGAGACTGCTCTGACCTGCGACTTTATTGCAGCTCTCTTTCGACAGGGCAAAGATACTTCATGTCTCAGGCAGCGCCTGTGAATTGTCGTTCTAGCAACTGAGCACTACATCGAGATTACATTTGCTCCAGCAGGGTGGTGAAACCCTTACACTGGCTTACCGCGTACTGGCGGGCCAACTACCTGATACTGACACGATAGTCGCCTTCCACCGTGTTAATCACAATCTCCTACAAGTCTGGTGTCCGAACATTTCAAATGCCTCCTTCATGATTTCGTGCTTCTTGAAATGACCCTGTCTCAGAGAAAAGGCGAAACACTGTTGCAAACATTGAATGCTGTGGTCGTTGTCGGTGGGGATAGGTCTCCTGATACAACCTTGTTGCCCGCCGGCTGTTGCCATTTGCCTTTCTGTAAGCATGTCAACAAGCTCTCGAATCTAATGCGGATCCATAGTGTAAAAAGCAGTATCACATCCACTACAAAGTGAGTCAGCAAGAGAAGTGAATCGGACAGAACGTTACCAATTACTGTGGCAGGAGAGGGCGTTAGGGCATAACGTGTGAGGAACAGTACCACCTTCTAGGAGGAAATCATGCATACTGTAACTATGGCTGCACGGTACAGTGCGTATTACACCGCAGTGTCTGTAACAAAGTATGACTGAATAAACGGTCCCTAGTATGGAACCGATCCATTTCCGGACATAAGTTCATTAGACATTTTTTGTTCCGTATCTTCTCATCGATCAGTCCCTATAGTTTGTACACAGTGGACAAAATCACCCTGTATAAACCATTTCTCGAACAGTCTGCTGATGACGCTGTTGTACGCGGAGAAGTATCGTCGTCAAGTGATTGTAGGGGGTACAGGATGACTTGGACACAATTTGTACTTGGTGTGAGGAATGATTCCTTGCTCTAAATGTGGCGAAATGAAAGGTGCGGTGTCACCGCCAGACACCACACTTACTAGGTGGTAGCCTTTAAATCGGCCGCGGTCCATTAGTATACGTCGGACCCGCGTGTCGCCTCTATCAGTGATTGCAGACCGAGCGCCGCCACACTGTAGGTCTAGTCTAGAGAGTCTCCCTAGCACTCGCCCCAGTTGTACAGCCGACTTTGCTAGCAATGGTTCACTGTCTACATACGCTCTCATTTGCAGAGACGACAGTTTACCATAGCCTTCAGCTACGTCATTTGCTACGACCTAGCAAGGCGCCATATTTAGTTACTATAAGTACTATCTTCAAGTACGTCATTTGCTACGACCTAGCAAGGCGCCATATTTAGTTACTATAAGTACTATCTTCAAGAATGTATTCTGAACAGATAATATTGTGAATCATGTACCGTCAAGAGCGACGTTCATCATTAATGGATTAAAGTTAAGTATCCAACTAATTACGTCCGCTTGCTGAATTCTCATTCCTTGTCATGTTCCAGACCTCATGTCAGTATAGTTCTTCCCCCCCTCACGCCAGCCTGCGTGAGTTAAAACGCGTGCATTTCGGCCTCCACTCGTAACACGGTGTTGGCTCTTCTGCTAACACAAAAAAACGTAATGCGGATGAGCAGGAGAAATAATCCTATAATATCCGAGTACAATATTAGTGGTGAGCTGCTTGACATAGTCACGTGAGTTAAACGTCCAGGCGTAATGATGCAAAGAAATATGAAATGGAACGAGTACGTAACGTCGGTAGTAAGGAAGGCGAATGGTCGAGGACTGGGAGAATTTTAGAAACGTGTGATTAATCTGTAAAGAAGACCGCGCACAGAAAATTAGTGCGATCCATTCCTGAGTGCTACTCGAGTGTTTGGGATCCGTAACAGGTGGAATTAAGGGAAGGTTTACTGTCTTTTGGTTAAAAAAATCGTTTTTTATTGCATTTTTGGATACATGAAAGTGCTTAGAATCCACTCCTGAAACGGTTTTTCCGAATACGGAACGGAAATGTTTGTTATTCGCGGTTGAACAAAAAAATGCACCTGCCTGAAACTGGCCCTTTTCACGCACCAGCTTCCTTTCTTTCGGAGGACGAGTTATTGTACCGGTGCTCGGGAGGAAACACACAAAATTCAAATGAAAGTTTCAACGCAAGTGTTTGGAAGTTAGCCCGCAAGCATTTACATCCTGGTGCCAAGACTGTGGAGATTGCGACTTTCCTGGCAGTGAGCAGCTGCAACGAAGGGTATTCAGCAATTCTGAAGATCATGACAACGATGGACGTCACCCTGGGACTCTATTCGACGCAGTTCGCCAAGCATTCGGACGACCACCGGATTCAAGCGACCGAAAACCGCTTGTCACCGGCCGTACGAGCGACTCTGGAGCAGCGCAGGATGGCCCAGATCGAGCAGAACGCCCTCTGTGAGGAAGAGAAAGGACTAGTTTATGGACCCGGAACAGCAGACTGAACGTAAGTTGCATAATATTGCATTTATATGTAGTCAAGACTTCAAACGCGTTTTTCTCGAAATGACTTTTTTTATCGCGCGGTATGGTAACTTCAAATCTACTGAACCGATTGGCGTGATTCTTTGTTTCCGACAAAGCTAACTAAATTTTCTAGAAGCTGTACCACTTTTATTCCGATCCATCAACTATAAATATTTTTACTTGGCCGATGAAGTCGAAAAGTCGATGAAAAAAACTGTATTTTTTCAAATGGCCGCCATTTCCTTTCCTATGGTCCAAATAACTTAAGCGAAGTACAACTCCTAAAGAATCTTATATACTTTGCTAACGTCAACTCAACTTTGATTTCAGACGAGCCGGCTGAACTGCGACATACCGCGCATGGAGGTCTACATCGAAATTTTGTTTCGTTCTGACGGCACTTCCGCCTTTGCTCTTCGACATTTCTGGTCGAAAAAATTCCAACTTATAGAGGAAATATCAATAAACATTTTGACCAAATTTTGACATTGATATCTACAGAGTGAAAAGTATTTAAACCGACAAACTCTGAGAGGTTGTAGGTGACATCAAAACAAATATTTTTTTCCTAATGTCATTTTTTCCTATGAGGATTATTTAAGCTGGTGGAGGCCATATTACGCTCTTCAATTGTTAGAGGCCGTATAACGATCTTCAGTTGGTAGAGGGCGTATAACGATCTTCAGTTGGTAGAGGGCGTATTACGCTCTTCAGTTGTAGGCAACTGCTGTCCACCAGTGTAGTAGTGCATTGTCTCTGTTTACTAATGGAGCGATACATCTGGGGTGAGTACACTGATATGGTTGGTGCATACTATGTAGCGCACCACAGTGGACGAGCTGCACAGCGGGTTTATCAAGAACAATATCCTAATCGCCGTATCCCGCATCATACGACCTTTGCTGCTGTCTACCAATATCTGCGTGAGACCGGGTCATTTAGCAGATTACCTGGACAGGGACGCCGTCGCACGGTAAGAACGCTGCAATTTGAGGAAGCTGTCTTGCAGCATGTGGACCGAGATCCTTCAATTGCACATAACATGGGGACGAATCAGATGAATGTAAGAACAGTCCTTCGAGAGCAATTTTTACGTCCATTTCACTTACAACGTGTCTACAACCTGGAACCAGTTGACTATCCACTCAGAGCACAGTTTTCGCGGTGGTACCTGGAACAGTGTGAAATGTATCCTACATTTCCATCCTCCGTGTTATTTACAGATGAAGAAACGTTCGGGCGTGATGGAGTCTTCAAATGGTTCAAATGGCTCTGAGCACTATGGGACTTAACTTCTGAGGTCATCAGTCCCCTAGAACTTAGAACTACTTAAACCTAACCAACCGAAGGACATCACACACATCCATGCCCTAGGCAGGATTCGAACCTGCGACCGTAGCGGTCGCGCAGTTCCAGACTGTAGCGCCTAGAACCGCTCGGCCACTCTGGCCGGCGATGGAGTCTTCAACATTCACAATTCGCATGTTTGGAGTGAGGATAACCCACATGCCACAGTTACTAGCGCTCATCAAGTGCTGTTCTTCGTTAATGTGCGGGTCGGCGTTGTTGAGGACTGGGCCGTATCTGCTACCTAGGCCATTAAATGGCAGACACTATTACAATTTTCTCGCCAGAGCATTGCCAGAATTGCTGGAAGACGTCCCGCTCCCTACAAGACAACGCATGTGGTTCCGACATGACGGGGCGCCGGCACATTTCAGTCGTCGTGTGCGTCGATTCCAGGACCGACAATTCCCAGAAACGTGGATTGGCAGAGGTGGTCCTGTACCATGGCCTGCTCGATCCGCAGATATTTCCCCTCTGGACTTTTTTGTGTGGGGACAGATGCACAACCTTGTTTATGCAACTCCTGTTGCATCAGAAGAGGATCTGGTTGCCCGGATAGTAGCAGCAGCAGGAACAATTCAGGACACCCCTGGTGTTTTTGCTCGTGTCAGACAGAACATGATCCGATGGTTTAACCTTTGTTTACGTGTCACTGATGGCATTTTTGAAAATCTACTGTAACTGAAATTTGGTTGTGTTAATGTGTTGCCCCTTGGTCGTAAAAAAATGGAAAAGTGTTTGTTGGTTCAGTTAATTTGCCACCAGAGAAATCTTCCTCTACCGGTTTAAATATTCCTCATAGGAAAAAATGACATTAGGGGAAAATATTTGTTTTGATGTCCCCTACAACCTCCCAGAGTTTGTCTGTTTAAATACTTTTCACCCTGTATAACACATACCGAGAAAAAAAATTCTCAAAGAACATGTTTTTTTCGGGCCAGAGATAGTAAACTTCCCCTTAAAGGAGGACATCGAAGCGATTCAGTGGCGTTCCGCTATATTCCTTACCGATAGGTCCGATCAGCATAATAAGTAATTCAACTGGGATGAGCATACCACACAACTGCTGTCACTTCGTTTGTACACGTCCGTTTACATTTAGCTTTCACGTTATCGATGTAACTTCCGTGGTACAACTGAAAATATCGATACACGCACTCATAAAGTCGATTTAGGTTTAGTTACGGCCCGATGACGTAGCGTTACGTCACTATGACGGAGGGTTCTCCTCACCTAGCGTGAGATGAATGCTACCCGTCGTTAGGTAGATGCTCCGCGAACTCAAACGCTCATCCCTGTAGGACACTATTGAGAAAATTTACAGAACCGGCATCTGCGACTAACTGCATTACGATTCTATTGTCACCAAAGTACATTTCACGTAAAGACCGCAAGGACAAGGTAAGGGAAATTAGGCCTCGTTCGGAGGCATAAAAAATCGTTCAAATGGCTCTGAGCACTATGGGACTTAACATCTGAGGTCATCAGTCCCCTAGAACTTAGAACTACTTAAACCAAACTAACCTAAGGACATCACACACATCCACGCCCGAGACAGGATTCGAACCGGCGACCGTAGGAGTAGCGCGGTTCCGGACTGAAGCGCCTAGAACCGCACGGCCACCGCGGCCCTCCGCTCCATTTGCGAGTGAAACAGGAAAGGAAACGTCCAGTAGTGGTACAGGGTACCCTCTGCCAAGCACCGTATGATGGCTTGTGGAGAGTGTATGAAGTTGTAGATGTCAGCGACGAGTTTCGTGGAGGTCGACAAAAACGGTTGTTGTTGCAAAGAAAACGCCGACGGTATTCGTAATATGACTGAAGGTGGTAGAGACAGAGTTAAAGATTTAGAAGGCAGCACTGCATTCGATTTCGCATTAACATTTAGCTGTGATAAATCTTTCCCCGATGGATTCCGCGTAAATGCGCCGGATTTGAAAACGGGGCTTACGTCATGTGATGTAAGGAAATGCTCGAAAACTTCGACCGAAGATATAAAATATCCGTATACAGCATCGTAACAGGAGAAGAAACTTGGATACACTCGTTCGAGGCGGAAACTAGGCAGCAGTAAGCTGACTGGGCGTTCTAGAATGAACGGAAAGCAACAAAAGTTGTTCGTTCACGAATCTCTTCCAGGAAAATTATCGCTTATTTCATTCGTAATACATTGGATTAACGTCTCGCTCCCATCGATTTACTTGATTCATCGCGTACAACTCCTTTTTGTTCTCTTGTACAAAACAAAAAACTGTAGATTATGAGTTTCATCACCTCAAGAAGGTGCTGAATCCTCCCAAAACCATATTTTTGAGGTACCGACAAGAGAGAACAAAAAAGATTTCCAGAAACTGGTTCAACCGCTTGGAAAAGTGTATGAGTTTTAAAGGCGGTTATTTGGAGAACCGAAAATTTCTTTTTTTTTTTTCATTCGCTTCGTAAAATCCTAAAAGGTGGCGTCCTAATATCTAATGTCGTCCACGGGTAATTGCCTAAGAAGGGCTGGGAACCATTGCTCTAAACAGTTCTTAGTAGCAAACTTCCTGGCAGATTAAAACTGTGTGCCGGACCGAGACTCGAACTCGGGACCTTTGCCTTTCGTGGGCACGGAAAGCTTCTGTAGAGTTTGGAAAGTAGGAGACAAGGTACTGGCGGAAGTAGAGCTGTGAGGACGGGGCGTAAGTCGTGCTTGGGTAGCTCAGTTGGTAGAGCACTTGCCCGCGAAAGACAAAGGTCCCGAGTTTGAGTCTCGGTCCGGCACACAGTTTTAATCTGCCAGGAAGTTTCATATCAGCGCACATTCCGCTGCAGAGTGAAAATCTCATTCGGGAGTTTTTAGTAGCCTTGCGACGGGTAGCATTCATCTCACGCTAGGTGAGGAGAACCCTCCGTCATAGTGACGTAACGCTACGTCATCGGGCCGTAAATAAACCTAAATCGACTTTATGAGTGCGTGTATCGATATTTTCAGTTGTACCACGGAGGTTACACCGATAACGTGAAAGCTAAATGTAAACGGACGTGTACAAACGAAGTGACAGCAGTTGTGTGGTATGCTCATCCCAGTTGAATTACTTATTATGCTGTAATTTCAACAATTTTTGATGTTATTGTGTGTTTCTTGATGTAATGAATGTTTGAACGAAGGAACCATAACCACAATGAAAGTCAAAAAATGCGAGAAGCCACTTAAAAAAAAAACGAAACGTGAAATAGGGAGAAATTAAAGTGTTTCGTATTTTTATAAAAGCCAATCGATTGTACATAATTTTTCTGGGCAGAATTGTTAAACTGAGAAATTATTGTGGTTCCAAAGATAATTTCGAGTGTTGCTGGAATTTTAATTTTGTGAGTCAGCTCTAGCTTGGCTTTTATAAAAATACGAAACACGTTAATTTCTCCCTGTTTCACGTTTCTACCCAGATGATTTATGCACAATTAATCGGATTGTTTTTTTTAAGTGCCTACTCGTTTTTTTTTACTTTCGTTTTGGTTATGGTTCCTTCGTTCAGATATTCGTTATGCTCATGAAACACACAATAACATCCCACATTCTTGGGATTAGAGCTTAATAATTAATTCTTTCGCGTTTCTGTCCACATGATTGATGGAAGATTCATCATGACTGCAAGCGTTTCTTTTTTTACTTTCGTAATGGTTCCTTCGTTCAGACACTCATTATGTTCAAGAAACGCACAATAACATCCAAAATTGTTAGGATTCCAGCTTAATAGCTAATTCGACTGGGCTGAACATGCCACACAATTGTTGTAACTTCGTTTGTACACGTCTGTTTACATTTAGCTTACACGTTATCGGTGCGACCTCTGTGGTACAACTGCAAAGATCGATACAAGTACTCATGAAGTCGATTTAGGTTTATTTACGTCACGATGACGTAGCGTTACGTCACTATGACGTAGGGTTCTCGTCACCTAGTGTGAGATGAATGCCACCCCCTTGTGACAGTAGTCACGGACACATCGGCTAGCTAGGTGACGACTATATGCTCTCTTTGGAATTCTCTGACAGCTGACTCACATAGCTGCTACGGACGTAGTGCCTCTACCTCCACATCAAGCGGATCACGCGAGACAGCTCCTTCGTGGACTGCCCGAGGCGTAACTGGACAGCAGCAGTAGACATACCATACAATTAGCGCAGCGTTCTCCCAGCCGTTGAAGCAGGTTTTCGAAACTGGAAATTCTTCACCTCCTTCGAGCAACGTCCCAATTATCCTCACGATGCTGGAAGTGCGTCACTTCAGTTCTCTCACCAAGAAACAATCTTTGACATTGAACCAGCATCCTTCGCGTGGCAGTGAGTCGCGCTGATCGTTGAGCTACGGAGCAAACGTGAAACTCAGATTAAGGGACACAAAGCTAGGTAAACAAACGAGGTACTGAAACTCGGACAGTTGGGAATTAAGTTGATATTGAGTCACCAGCGTCTTCAATCTTGGGGTTCTCACCATAAGGGTTCGTTTCATCTACGACGAAGACGAAAAGCGAAAGAGAAAAATCGTTTCTAAGATTTTGCAGGAAGACAGAGACAGAGAGCGAGTTGACGTTCTCTCGCTTTCGAGTGAAAAGCTGTATGTAACAGAGCTGTCGGAACACGTATTCCAACCACATTCGTGTCTGAGGTAGTGCCACCAGGAGGATGATAATTAGGTCTGCTTTATACACAATCTGTAACGCTCGTGAGCGTTAGTTGTCTTTGAGACTGGAAATGGTGAGTTGATCCCAGTCAAGAATGCCAAGGCGACAAAGACACCTCACTGAGTTTGAACGAAGTCGTGTAATAGGGCTATGAGAAGCTAGATGTTTATTCTGCGATACTGCAGAACGACTTGACAGGAATGTAGCCACCGCACATGACTGCTGTCAATGGTGGTCACGGGAATGTAAGGTCGTTGGAAGACCGCGCTCCGGACGGTCACGTGGCACTATGAGAGGGGAGACCATCGTGTTCAGTGTATGGCTCTGATACATCGCACTGCAAGTGCAGCAGCAATTTGAGCAGCAGTTGGGATCATGGTGACACAACTAGCCGTTACAATTACTTCAAGGAAAGCTCCGAGCCAGACGTCCTGTAGAGTGCATTCCGCTGACCCCAAAACACCACCACTTGTGACTTCAGTGGAGTCATGGCATAGCTCACTGGACGGCAGGGTGGAGATCTGTCCTGTTTTTTTTTTTTATGAAAGCTGGTTCTGTCTCGGTGCCAGGGATGACCGTGTGTTCGTTATAAAGAGACCAGTTGTGGGCCTACAACCAACTTGTCTGCGTGCTATATACACTGGACGTACGCCTGGAGCTACGGTCTGGGGTGCGATTTCATATGATAGCAGCAGCACTCTCGCGGTTATCCCACGCACCCTGACTGCAAATTTGTACGTCAGTCTTGTGATTCGACTTGCTGTGCTGTCATTCACGAAGAGCATCACAGGGAGTGCCTTCCAAAAGGATAAAGCTCACCCACATACGGCTGTTGTAATCCAACATGCTCTACGGCGTGTCGAAACGTTGTCTTGGTCTACTCGGTTACCAGATCTGTCTCCAATTGGGCAAATGTGGGACGTCATCGGATGACAACTCCAGCGTCATCCACAATCAGCATTAACCATTCTTGTACTCATCGGCCAGGTGCAGCAGGCATGCAACTCCATCCCACAAACTGACATCCGGCAACTGTACAATATAATGAATGCACATTTTCATGCTTTCGTTCAAGATTCTTACGTTTATACCGGTTATTAATGATCCAGCATTTCATACACTACTGGCCATTAAAATTGCTACACCACGAAGATGACGTGCTACAAACGCGAAATATAACCGACAGGAAGAAGATGCTGTGATATGCAAATGATTAGCTTTTCAGAGCATTCACACCTACAACGTGCTGACATGAGGAAAGTTTCCAACCGATTTCTCATACACACACAACAGTTGATCGGCGTTGCCTGGTGAAACGTTGTTGCGACGTCTCGTGTAAGGAGGAAAAATGCGTACCATCACGTTTCCAACTTTGATAAAGGTCGGATTGTAGCCTATCGCGATTGCGGTTTATCGTATCGCGACATGGCTGCTCGCGTTGGTCGAGATCCAATGACTGTTAGCAGAATATGGAATCGGTGGGTTCAGGAGGGTAATACGGAACGCCGTGCTGGAGCCCAACGGCCATGTATCACTAGCAGTCGAGATGACAGGCATCTTATCCGCATGGCTGTAAAGGATCGTGCAGCCACGTCTCGATCCCTGAGTCAACAGATGGGGACGTTTGCAAGACAACAACCATCTGCGCGAACAGTTCGACGTTTGCAGCAGCATGGACTATCAGCTCGGAGACCATGGCTGCGGTTACCCTTGACGCTGCATCGCAGACAGGAGCGCCTACGATGGTGTACTCAACGACGAACTTGGGTGCACGAATGGCAAAACTTCATTTTTTCGGATGAATCCAGGTTCTGTTTACAGCATCATGATGGTCGCATCCTTGTTTGGCGACATCGCGGTGAACGCACATTGGAAGCGTGTATTCGTAATCGCCATACTGGCGTATCACCGGCGTGGTGGTATGGGGTGCCTTTGGTTACACGTCTCGGCCACCTCTTGTTCGCATTGACGACACTTTGAACAGTGGAAGTTACGTTTAAGATGTGTTACGACCCGTGGCTCTACCCTTCATTCGATCCCTGCGAAACCCTATATTTCAGAAGGATAATACATGACCGCATGTTGCAGGTCCTGTACGCTCCTTTCTGTACACAGAAAATGTTCGACTGCTGCCTTGGCCAGCACATTCTCCAGATCTCTCACCAATTGAAAACGTCTGGTCAATGGTGGCCGAGCATCTGGCTCGTCACAATACGCCAGTCACTACTCTTGATGAACTGTGGTATCGTGTTGAAGCTGCATGGGCAGCTGTACCTGTACACGCCATCCAAGCTCTGTTTGACTCAATGCCCAGGCGTATCAAGGCCGTTATTACGGCCTCAGCAGCTATGCACCCAAATTGCTTGAAAATGTAATCATATGTCAGTTCTAGTATAATATATTTGTCCAATGAATACCCGTTTATCATCTGCATTTCTTTTTGGTGTATCAATTTTAATGGCCAGTAGTGTATTTGCAATGACTTATCTCGCGTTTGTGTGAACCTGTGATCTTGCAATGTGAATAACTTAAGTATTTTACTTAGATAAATTTATTCTCTAAATTTCATTATTCTACTTTAATTATTTTTTAGTGTTGCTATTTTATCCGTCAGTGTATTTGAAAGTTCTGCTAGCGAGTTTGAGTTTTCAAGCACAAAACTTTTAGTTATAGGTGTCCCCAGGTCCCGCAGTTCACACTTCAGGGTTTTCATCTACAGAGACGATACTGTACAATGCTCGCTTCTTAATAAAGACGTGAAGATAATTTTATGTGGAGATTTCAGTATAAACTTTCTGCCTGCTCCTCTAGAGAAAAGGCTGTCAGTGGAATTACTTGAATCTTACAATCTAGAACAGACAGTGTACCTTCCAGCTAGAGCTCAAGGAAATAGGAGCACGATCATAGACACTATGTAACAAAAAATTAGTAATGGCCTTTCAGATTATGATGCACAAATAGCAACACTATAAAGAATCGTGAAGTCATATCGCAAAATAGTAAAGAAAGGATTTGCCGGCTTGCGTCACCTTTCAACTCAGACATTTAAAGGCAATTTCGAAGGACAAATTTGGCAAGTAATCTACATAACAGACGACCTGAAACACAAATAAAACACATCTCTTCAAACATTCATCACTTTATTTGGTAGCTTTTTCCCGTTTAAAATTTCAGGAGATATACAGTACTAACAAGTAATCATTTTTTATAACTAGTGGAATCAAAATACCATGTAGGAGGAAACGAGAGCTGTATCACAATATGAAGAT
This sequence comes from Schistocerca serialis cubense, assembly GCF_023864345.2. NCBI lineage: Eukaryota > Metazoa > Arthropoda > Insecta > Orthoptera > Acrididae > Schistocerca > Schistocerca serialis. The sequence continues at coordinate 164,499,249 of NC_064643.1, read as the reverse complement.
CATTCAGAGCCCTATAGCAGACTTTCACAATACTGCAAAGTGCTGAGGAATGTCATCAGAGAGGCTAAAAAAAATCCATTACAACAAGAGAAAAGAAAGTTCTCAGAACAAAACTAAAACTATCTGGACAATTCTGATAGACGGCAGTACAGAATGCAGGTGCTCTAGACAAGGACCGTCTCTTTTAAGAATGAAACTGTAGGTGATCCACATGAGTAGTGGATAATATTTGATAAGTGCTTCCTGTCAACAGTCAGCACGTCAAGTCAAAATTCCTTTGATACAGGTAAATATGCGAAACTCTCAGAGGCTGACGTTCTGAGACAACTGTATCACATACAGCAACAGGAAACAAACGCAGATGGAACTGGATCTATTATTAAGTCACTAAAGAGTAAAGACTCTCTTCGTTGTGTTTAAATATCACATAGCATTATGAATATCAGTGCCTATGTAACGTGCCTTTCACATGCCGTCACTTAAAACGGTCCCAGCGGTCTCTCCCTTTTCTGCCTGTATTGATTAATTACCACGACTCTGACTATGACAGTTTTATGAAATTTCGTGGAGTACTTTACAACATGTCCCCACTGTTATCGACAAAGGTGTACGTAGCTAATCCGCTTTCCATGCTGAACATAAACTTAGGTTCCCAGAGTACATTATACGGTCGCAAACATGTAATAGCTCAGCACGGAATGCATACACAACACCTTGCAGCTAAATATAACTTGAGATGCAACGCCTCTCATTCAAAATCTTATAAGTATGGAAAGCTTCCAACCTGAGAGAATGTATATATGCAAATATCTGGCAGCTAGCTTTTCTCCTTACATCTGATCTAAATTATCTCTACGACACGCAAACACACTTACAGTAATAAAACCAATGCATATAATAAGAAACATAAATAGATATAAATACACAGCTGCTCTAAGTGCTACTGTAATGGCGACTATTGATGTGTAACTGTGAGGTACAGAAAGTCTGTGTGTGGGCAAGTAACACAAATACGCTTTATGTAAAAGGTTATTCACAGAGTAAATACTGAATATACACTGATTAGCCAGAACTTTATGACCACCAACCTACTATCGATAGCCGGCCGCGGTGGCCGAGCAGTTCTAGGCGCTTCAGTCCGGAACCGCGCGACTGCTACGGTCGCAGGTTCGAATCCTGCCTCGGGCATGGATATGTGTGATGTCCTTAGGTTAGTTAGGTTTAAGTAGTTCTAAGTTCTATGGGACTGATGACCTCAGATGTCAAGTCCCATAGTGCTCAGAGCCATTTGAACCATTTTCTACTATCGATATAAACCCGTCCAGGTGATAGCAAGGTCACCTGGCGAGGAATGACTGCTAGTCAGACACACGCAGTGTGCATGTAGTATCAGAGAGCGTGCTGTCCGTGTCTAGAATGGGAAAGGCGTGCGTCTACCTGAATTTGATCGAGGGCACATTCAGATGCCTCGAAGGCTCGGCACTAGCATTTCGGAAACGGCAGGACTTGTCGGTGTTCGAGGAGTGCTGTGGTGAGTGTCTTCAACATGTGGTGAAACCACATCCAGATGTGTTGGGCGGCCACCCGTCATTGCAGATGTCGAACGTCGCAGGCTGGGCAGACTGGCAAAACAGGACAGGAGGCAAACTGTAGCGGGACTAACATCAGACTTCAATGCTGGACAGAGTACAAGTGTGTCTCTACACACTCCTAACAGACCTCCGCAGCCGACGACCAATGCATGTGCCAATGTTAGCAAAACAACATCGACAACTACGACTGAAATGGGCACGTGACCATCGGCACTGCACGTTGGCGGAGTAGCAGAGGGTTGCATGATCTGATGAATCCCGATACCTTCTTCGTCGTACTGATGGGAGGTCGCGATCCGTCGTCTTCCAGGAGAACAGCTGCTTGACACCTGTACTGCCGGACGGAGACAAGCTGGCAGCGGCTCCGTTACGCTCTGCGAAACATTCACGTGGGCATCCATGCGTCCAGCGGAGCTCGTGTAAGATACCATGACGACCAAGGAGTATGGTATACCGGTTGCCGACGACGTACACCCTTTCATGACGATCATGTTTCCCGACGGCAGTGTCATTTTTCAGTAACATAAATCGCCATGTCACAAGGCCAGTAGGGCGACGAAGTGGTTCGAGGAACACAGTTGCGAGTTACAATTGATATACTGGACCCCCAACTCTCCAGATCCGAACCCGATCTAACACATCTGGGACATGATTGAACATGGAATCAGATCTGCCGGCCGAGGTGGCCGAGCGGTTCTAGGCGCTACAGTCTGGAACCGCGCGACCGCTACGGTCGCAGGGTCGAATCCTGCCTCGGGCATGGATGTGTGTAATGTCCTTAGTTTAGTTAGGTTTAAGTAGTTCTAAGTTCTAGGGGACTTATGACCTCAGCAGTTGAGTCCCATAGTGCTCAGAGCCATTTGAACCTTTTGAATCAGAGCTTATCGCCTCCCTCTCCGGAGTTTATAGGACTTAGGTGACTTGTGTGTGCAGATGTGGTGCCAAGTCCTCCAGCGACCTACCAAGGGCTCATTCCTTCCATGCCAAGACACGTCGCCGCTGCTATCCGTCCCAAAGGTGGACATGCCGGCTACTGGGTAGGTGATCATAACGTTCTGGCTGATCATTGTATGTTTGCTTACGCGGGTTAACAGACTAGTGTAGTAGGAATTCAGATCTATCGTAATTACGAATGTTTATTACTGCTTAGGACAGAAGCCTGTAGCAAGACGAACTGTAACTGGAAGAAAATTATAGTACTTGTATACGATGAGTAATAAACTAATTTTGTGTGCAATTTCAGTTTGAAGTAGCTGATAGCTGAACGCAGTGGTCTGTTATGTTTCACAAAAGCTACATTGAAGCGCCAAAGAAAATGGTATAGGCATGCGTATTCAAATACAGAGATTTGTAAACAGGCAGAGTACGGCGCTGCGGTCGGCAACGCCTATATAAGACAATAAGAGTCTGGCGCAGTTGTTAGGTCGGCTACTGCTGCTACAATTGCAGGTTATCAAGATTTAAGTGAGTTTGAACGTGGTGTTATAGTCGGCGCAAGAGCGATGGGACACAGCATCTCCGAGGTAGCGATGAAGTGGGGATTTTCCCGTACGACCATTTCATGAGTGTACCGCGAATATCAGGAATCCGGTAAAACATCAAATCTCCGACATAGCTGCGGCCGAAATAAGATCCTGCAAGAACGGGACCAACGACGACTTAAGAGAATCGTTCATAGTGACAGAAGTGCAACCCCTCCGCAAATTGCTGCAGATTTCAATGCTGGGCCATCAACAAGTATCAGCGTCTAACCATTCAAGGAAACATCGTCGATATCGGCTTTCGGAGCCGAAGGCCCACTCGCGTACCCTTGATGACTGCACGACACAAAGCTTTACACCTCGCCTGGGCCCGTCAACACCGACACTGGACTGTTGAAGACTGGAAACATGTTGCCCGGTCGGACGAGTCTCTATAGGGCGGGTGGACGTGTACGGGTGTGGAGACAACCTCATGAATCCATGGACACTAGATGTCAACAGGGGACTCTTGAAGCTAGTGGGCCCGCATCTCGTGGTCGTGCGGTAGCGTTCTCGCCTCCCACGCCCGGGTTCCCGGGTTCGATTCCCGGCGGGGTCAGAGATTTTCTCTGCCTCGTGATGGCTGGGTGTTGTGTGATGTCCTTAGGTTAGTTAGGTTTAAGTAGTTCTAAGTTCTAGGGGACTGATGACCATAGATGTTAAGTCCCATAGTGCTCAGAGCCATTTTTGAAGCTAGTGGAGGCTCTGTAATGCTGTGGGACTTGTGCATTTGGAGTGATATGGGACCCCTGATTCGTCTAGATACGACCCTGAGAGGTGAAACGCACATAAGCATCATGCCTGATCCCCTGCATCCATTCATGTCCATTGTGCATTCTGACGGACTTTGGTAATTTCAGCAGGACAATGCGACACCCCACACGTCCAGAATTGCTACAGAGTAGCTCCAAGAACACTCTTCTGTGTTTAAACACTTCCGCTGGCCACCAAACTCGCCAGACATGAACATTATTGAGCATATCTGGGGTGTTTTGCAACGTGCTGTCCAGAAGAGATCTCCTCCCCCTCGTACTCTTACGAATTTACGGATAGCCCTACAGGATTCATTGTGTCAGTTTCCTCCAGCACTACTTCAGACATTATTCGTGTCCATGCCACGTCGTGTTGCGGCACTTCTGCGTGCTCGCGGGGCCCCTACACGATATTAGGCAGGTGTACCAGTTTCTAAAACTCTTCAGTCTATTTAAAATTCGTGAATTACAGTAAATTAACATCAGCTTGCTCTTGTCTGCAAACTAGATAAAAGAACACTTTCGTAAGTGATATTGCAGTGTTGTAATGAAACGTGATAGTTCGTCATTTATAAACGGTAATGTTAGCACCTCTACTTTATTTCAACGGAATGCAAAGTTCTGACAGCGAGTAAGTTGTAATGGGCGGCAAACTTAATTCGTGTACTGTGGGATACGGTTAGTTATCGTCTTAAGCGATATGAACGCTGTTTTACTGTTTACCGATCACTAATCTGATGTTATGAAGTAGCTTTGGTCTTCTGTGACTCGGTAACAGAAATGGCGACGGACTGTCGATAGCTGAATTCAAACATGTAAACTCGGATGCTTCCTACCTCGTGAGGACTGCAGTGTAGTCTCTGCAATCAACAGTCTGTTGTTGCGGGAATAACGCTGAGCTGCTGCCAGAACGGCGAAGGCCGTTTCGTCGATTTAAAAAACTTTCACCAAAACTGAAAATAAAAGTCTGTGGCTACTCTGAGCCATCGCACTTTGAATATTATACAGTAAACAGATTTCAGATGATTTCTAAAGAGCGGAATGGCCAGATGTCGGGATAAAATCAGGAACAGATACATTCACATCTATTAATGGATGATTCCTCAACAGTATTGTTGTGCGGCAGATCGTCTGTTTATTGCATGGTTCAAATAACAAATCGTAAGTTCCTGGCAGATTAAAACTGTGTACCGGACCGAGACTCCAACTCGGGACCTTTGCCTTTCGCGGCCAAGTGCTCTACCATCTGAGCTAGCCAAGCACGGCTCACACCCGTCCTCACAACTTTAATTCCGCCAGTACTTCGTCTCCTACCTTCCAAACTTCACAGAAGCTCTCCTGCAGACGTTGAAGAAATAGCACTCCTGGAAGAAAAGATACTGTGCAGACATGGTTTAGCCACAGCCTGGGGTATGTTTTCAGAATGAAATTTTCGCTCTGCAGCGGAGCGTGCGCTTATATGAAACTTCCTGGCAGATTGAAACTGTGCTTGGGTAGCTGCCATAGCCCGCGAAAGGCAAAGTTCCGAGTTCGAGTCTCAGTCCGGCACATAGGTTTAATCTCTTAGGAAGTCTCATATCAGCGTACACTTCGCTGCACAGTGAAAATTTCACTCTGGAAGAAATCGTAAGTTGGTAATTTGGGCGCTTACGAGTTTGGAATACAGTTTAGAGCAGTGATCGTCAAACGCTTTTGGTTAAGAGATAATACTGACATTGTAGGGCAACAGCGACAATTCAGGCCGCATGGGAATGGAGGAGGGGGAGGGGGGGAAGAAGGGAGGGGGGCAGTCAAAGAGAAATTCACATTTTACCAGACCATCCTTACTGATAGAAGCTTACCACTTGCACTTTTTGAATCTACATATGAGAAGGTATCACAACAAACATTTTTAAATGAAAAAGAAAGTAATATATTGGAAATACATGCACATTTCTGAAGGCTTACATAGCCACCATTTTTCCGTACATAGGTGGGTACTGTAGCCTGTGCCATCCCAATATGATCCTACGTTTGTTTTTCTAATTAACGGGCATGTTTTCTAGGCATCTTCACGCCGTAGTATATGAACGAATACCAAGCGACTGCAACTGACTGTTTTCAAGCGAACTTTTGTATTAGACCCCAATAGTAGGACAGAAATGGTTTTAAATAATATGATTTAAGTAATTCAAAATTATCACAGCGGCTTAGAATGGTGGATGATAACCTTCTGTGTAAAAGGGTTTTGAAGAAAATTTTATCTGTTTTAACTGCTATTGGGGTGAGCACCTTGGCCACTTTCGTACGGCCACTGTTCCCGATCGTATGCCATATAGGCATAGTGGTCACCAGAAAAAACTACCAAAGTGAAATAAATAACAAGGAACTACATTTATAGGTCAAAAGACGTTGTTTAAACTTTGATATTGTAAAAAATTATAACTCTCCGTACAAATGAGGTAACAAGAACAACACAAATCATTTATCTTACATCAGACGACACAGAAACAAAATGGTTATTGCAAAAAAAAAAAAAAAAAAAAAAAAAAAAAAAAAAAAAAAAAACAACGAATAACCTTCCTCAGTTACTCTCGCTGACAACAATACCGATGCATATTAAATCTGGTCTGACCACTTTCCGGCACACAACAGCGCTGGTCAGGAGAAAAAAATTATGCAATGGCCACTTTTCCCATCCTGGCCACTTTACTACAACCTCCCCTACCGATCTTGCTATTGATTGGTAACGGACAGAAATTAGTATGCTACATTAATAACAATAACTGCTACCTGACACATGATCACGAATGCTTACCAAAGGTTGTGATGTCATTTTTCTTTTATTCATTGCATAGCATTTACAAATCCATGTTATTTCCGTTTGATATTTGTATAATAGTAGCTGATCGGTGCTCATTGCGAACGCTCGTGAGTTGGAAGTAGGACTGTTGATATTTTTAAAAATATCGGGAATACAATATATCGATATTTAAAGAAACTCATTATCGGATTTCGATATACCATAAAAGTTATCGGTTTATCGATAAATCGACTGACAAGATATTGGCGTACTGGCAAAATATATATCCGCTGCAAATTGCCAATATACTGGCAGTTTTAGAGCTGAATTTTTATGTAGTGATTTAGTATTAGATATTCTGTACATCAACAAGCTAGCAGCCTGCTTATTCCCCTTCGAGCAAGAATTGAAAGGAAAACGATGCGCACTCACGCTTGCCGATAACCACTCTGCTAAGAATGGTAACTGCAAGTAAGGAGCAGAATAAAAGATGTCCGAAAGGTTAGTCGGTCGGTTTCGTCACATATTGGGTTTACCTGATACACTTCATGTCGAGTACCCTATTTTTTGTTTCGCTTCTGCAAAGTCCAGCGACCCAGAAGCCGTAGTGTCAAAATTGCGTGGTGAAGTTAAACGTTACAGTTTCTATTGGTAGCGCCGAGTGCCGATTAAATCAGCATTTCCCCTCGCACGTCCGCAAAGACCAATCTTGTCATTTAGATTAATGTTCATATGTTTTAGCAACTGTTTTTGAAGAATGCCGACGTGAAGAAATAGCACTGTAGTTGCGTGAGAAGTTGTTTTTTTAACGTAACTGGTTTGCTGTCTCTTCACATCGGATATCTTATTCCATCCACACCGACACCCACTTCAGTGCATACAGACTTCTTCTTTGTGCCGTCTAACTTGCTTCACACAGTCAAGGAGAATGGTTGGACGTGACGAAAGCTCTAAAAGCAGTAAGGCTCCTTCAGACAGTGAAAGTAAAATTATTTTCTACCACAATTTCAAAAGAACGGTTTCAACCATTTATCGAAAAATGCGAAAAAATGAAATATAAAATAAAAATATTGGCACTCTCCTCTGACATTACGAAAACGGTTATCGATATATCGGAAGACATGTTGGAGACTATAGGTATCGATTCATCTGGGATAAATATCGATATAGCGATAACTCATCGATGACTCTACTTCGCAGCATTGGGTGGCAAACAATGAAACATTCCGCCTCTCAATATAACCCTACAGTGGTCGAGTTACATACCACTTCGCCCCTCTACTTTGCTCACAACCAAATCTACATCTACATGGACACTCTGCAAATCACATTTAAATTCCATGCAGAGCGTTCATCGAACCACCTTCACAATAATTCTCTATTACTCCAATCTCGTACAGCGCGCTGCGCGCGAAAAAAAACGAACACCTATATCTTTCCGTGTAAGCTCTGATTTCTCCTATTTTATTAAGATGATCATTCCTCCCTATGTATGTCGGCGTGAACAAAATATTTTCTCATTTGGAGGAGAAAGTTGGTGATCGAAATTTCGTGAGAAGATCCCGCCGCAACAAAAAACTTTGTTTTAATGATGGTCCGCCCCAAATCCTGTATCATTTCAGTAACATGTTTTAATGGTGTCCGCCCCAAATCCTGTAGCATTTCAGGAACATGTTTTAATGATGTCCGCCCCAAATCCTGTAGCATTTCAGTAACACTCTCTCTCCTATTCCGCGATGATTCAAAACGTGCTGCCTTTCTTTGAACTTTCTCGATGTTCTCCGTCGGTCCAACCTGGTAAGGATCCCACACCGCGCAGCAGTATTCTGAAAGGGGACGGACAAGCGTAGTTTAGGCGGTCTCTAGGTGTGTTGCATTTTCTAAGTGTTCTGCCAATGAAACGCGGTCTTTGGTTAGCCTTTCTCACTACATTTTCTATGTGTTCCTTCCAATTTAATATGTTCGTAATTGTAATTCATAAGTATTTAGTTGAATTTACGGCCTTTAGATTTGACTGATTCATCGTGTAATCGGGGTCTAACGGATTTAGCACTCATGTGGATGATCTCACACTTTTCGTTATTTATGGTCAATTGCCAGTTTTTGTACCACACAGATATCTTTTCTAAATCGTTCTGAATTTTTTTTTATTTTCTGATTACTTTACTTGTCGATAAACGGCAACATCATCTGAAAACAACCTAAGACGGCTGCTTAGATTGTCTCCTAAACCGTTTACATAGATAAGGAACAGCAGAGGACCTATAACACTAACTTGGGGGACGCCCGAAATCACTGCTGTTTTACTCGATGACTTTCCGTCAGTTACTACGAACTGTAACCTCTCTGACAGGAAATCACGAATCCAGTCATATAAATGAGATGATATTCCACAAGCACGCAATTTCACTACAAGCTGCTTGTGTGTTCAGTGCCAAAACTTTCTGCAAATCTAGAAATACGGACTCAATCTGAAATCCCTTGTCAATAGCACTCAACATTTCGTGTGAGTAAAGAGCTAGTTGCGTTTTACAAGGACGATGTTTTCTAAATCCGTGTTGACCGTGTGTCAATAGCCAATTCTTCAAGTGGTTCAAATGGCTCTAAGCACTACGGGACTTAACATCTGAGGTCATCAGTCCCCTAGATTTAGAACTACTTGAACCTAACGAACCTAAGGACATCACACACACCATGCCCGAGGCAGGATTCGAACCTGCGACCGTAGCAGCAGCGTGTTTCCGGGCTGAAGCGCCTAGAACCGCTCGACCACAGGGCCAGCATAGCCCGTTCTCTTCGATGTAATCCATAACGGTCGCATACAATACATGTTCCAAACTCCTGCTGCATATCGACGTAAATGATATGGGCCTGAAATTTAGTGGACTACTCCTACCACCTTTCCTGAATATTGGTGTGACTTGTGCAACTTTCCAGTCTTTGGGTACGGATCTTTTGTCGAGCTAACGGTTGTATGTAATTGTGAAGTATGGAGCTACTGTATCAGCATACTCTGAAAAGAACCTAACTGGTATACAGTCTGAACCGGAAGACTTGCTTTTGTTAAGTGATTTATCTTGCTTCACTACTCTGAGGATATCTATTTCTACATTACTAATGTTTGCAGCTATTGTTGATTCGAATTCTGGAATATTTACTTCGTCTTGTTTGGTGGAGGAATTTCGGAAGGCTGTGTTTAGTAACTCTGCTTTAGCAGCACTGTCGTCGATAGTATTTCCATTGCCATCGTGCAGAGAAGGCATTGATTGTGTCTTGCCGGTAGCACACTTCACATACGACCCGAATCTCTTTACATTTTCTGCCAGGTATCGAGACAAAGTTCCGTTATGGAAACTGTTATAAGCATCTCGCAGTGAAGTCCGTGCTAAATTTCGAGCTTCTGTTAAAGATCGCCAATCTTGGCGATTTTGCGTCTGTTTAAATTTGGCATGTTTGTTTCTCTATTCCTGCAACAGTGTTCTGACCCGTTTTGTTTACCAAGGAGGATCAGCTCCGTCGTTTGTTAATTTAATTGGTATAAATGTCTCAGTTGCTGCCGATACTATTTCTTTGAATTCAAGCCACATTTTGTCTAGACTTACATTGTTAATTTGGAAGGAGTGTAGATTGTCTCTCAGGAAGGAGGGCTTTCTTCAGTAGCTATATTTTTCGTTCATTGTTGTAGGATTTGGGGTTTACAATATTCAGTCTCGCTCTGACAACCCTGTGTTCCTTAATCCCTGTATAGGTTTTGATTCTCGTTATTACCCAACACCGAAGTCTTTCATCGTGCAAGCACAACCCTCATCTTTGCACTCCTGAGTCATCGACGTCTAAGATGGTTGGGACATGTCAGGCGCATGGATCCTGAACGGATACCGAAACAACTGCCGTACGGAGAACTTCAGGAGGGTGTGAGGCCAGTGGGACGACCGCATCTTCGTTTCAAGGATGTCTGCGAGAGAGACCTGACCAAGACCAGAATCAATTCAAGTCGCTGGGAAAGCATTGCAGAAGACCGTGTCAAGTGGCGAGTAACTGTGCGCAACGGCGTCAAGCTCTCAGAGGACGAACGCACACAGGAACAAATCAGGAAGAGGACAAAGCGAAGTGACAGAGCGACTTCTGTTCGAAGTCCCTCAAATTTCACAAGTCCAAACTGCAGTAGGGACTGTCACTCTCAAGTGGGACTTTCTAGCCACAGCAGGCGCTGCAAACTCTGAACCAAGCATGATACACCATCATCCCTCAAGGATGGACGGATGTCATTATTATTAACTCAGGATTATTTGTTGCTAAGAGGTCAAGTGTTTTTTCACAACCGTTTACTATTCGCATGGTCTCATGAACTAACTGCTCGAAATAACTTTCAGAGAATGCATTTAGAATAATTTCGGATGATGTTTTATGCGTATCTCCGGATTTAAACATGCATTTTCGCCAACATATCTAGGGTAAATTAAAGTTACCGCCAATTATAATTGTATGAGTCGCGTACATGTTTGAAATTAAACTCAAATTTTCTTTGAACCTTTCAGCAATTCTATCATCTGAATTGGGAGGTCAGTAAAAGGATCCAATTATTATTTTATTTCTGTTGCCAAGAATGACTTCTGCCCATACTAAGTCACAGCAACTATACACAGCAATTTCGCGACAAGATAAACTACTTATAACAGCAACAAATACGCCACCACCAACTGTGTTTAGCTTATCCTTTCGGAACACCGTTAGGTTGGTTCTTCGCAAAAATTCCGTCTGAACTTATCTCCGGCTTTAGCAAGCTCTCAGGGCCTATAACTATTTGAGCATCAGTGCTTTCTATTAGCGCTTGGAGCTCTGGAACTTTCCCAACACAGCTACGACAATTTACAACTGTGATACGGATGCTTCCTGTATCAACTTTCTTCCTGTTTTCGGACTGCATCCTTTGAGACTGGAGCCCTTTCTGTGTTTCCCTGAGACCCTCTAACCCTAAAATCCGCCAAGTCCACGCCCCACAGCACCTACTTCACGTGTAGCCGCCTCCTGCGTTTAGTGGACACCTGACCTATTCAGCGGAACCCCAAATCCAACCACCCTACGGTGCAAATCGAGGAATCTGCAGGCTACACGGTCGCAGAACCATCTGATTCAGACCCTCCACTCGGCTCTGTACCAGAGGTCCGCAATCGGTCCTGTCGACTGTGCTGCAAATGGTGAGCTCTGCTTTCATCTCACAAGCAAGACTGGCAGCCTTTACCACTTGTGTTAGCCACTCGAAACCAGAGAGAATCTCTTCCGATCCAAAGTGACACAAACCACTGGTACCAACGTGAGCCACTACCTGCAGTTGGCTGCAACCTGTGCTCTTCATGACATCCGAAAGCACACAGAGTGCACATTGGCTTTTTCCCCTTCTTGGCGGCCATGTCCCTAAGGTGCCCCATAGCGCCCCTAACATTGGAGTTCCCGACTACCAATAATCGCAACCTCTATGATTGCCCCGATCTTGCAGGCTGAGAGGTTTTCTCTGAAACAGGACAGGTGACTGCATCTGGCTGAGCGGCAGTGTCAGCCACAGACAGCCCCTGGAACCTGTTTGTCGGACTAACCGGGGAGGCTTTACGTGCAGCCCCCAGGGAAGTCTTTCGCCGCCTGCCACGCCCCTTGGCGACCTCCCACTCGACCACGGGTAAGGGGTCAACCTCAGTGCGAGCAGTAACTGGTCTGGTCACCGATGCGGGACGATCGGCGGACTCAGACGTGCTGGACGTCCGTTGGATCCGCACGGCCGACCCACAACACTGGTGACCACACACTGCATCTTCAAGCTGCGTTACCGAAGCCATCACAGCCTGAAACTGAGAGCGAAATGTCACCAACTCAGCTCGTATCCGCACACAACAGTTACAGTCCCTATCCATATTAAAGACGGTGGAAAACTGCTCTACTCAAACGGACTATCAACGCGTGCTGCGGAACTCTACCGCAGACCCTGACGAAAGCGCAAGAACTTCATGTAATAAATTAGATTAATATGCAGAGATTCAAAAACCGAACTACCGAAGCACTCAGGTGAATCTAAATAAATGGCTGCTGATTAGGAACTTGTAATGTGTCAAAAAATCGGTTTACTTTCCGACGCGAACGAAAACACGAGAACTGAGTCTATTAGATATTAAATGAATACGCAGAAACTCAAAAGCTAAACTACCAAAACACACAGGTGAAATTATACATTTCACTCTTGGTTAGAACTCGTAAAAGTCACGAAATCGGTTACTTTTCTGTTGCTGCTTCTATCTCGGGCGGCTCTGCTGCCTAACACCAATTGAAATTAAGCACGGTTAAAAATATTGCTGTTTCTGCGAATATTTTTGTTTCTCACTGAACCCGATAAATACACTCTTACGATGCTCTTAACCTTAGTTGACGTTTTTGGACTCGTCTGTTAGTTGCCAGAAGCGTATTGTTGTAAAATACGGCTGAGAACCGTGAGCTGCACGAAAACTTGTCTTCGGCCGCAGTTTGACGACCACCGGTTTAGAGCAAACAACCCACGGTTCAAGTCACAAAGAGCTATCAATCTAGCAGTAAATCAGTGAAGTTCCTGTCTCTCTTTCAGCCACAGTGATCACCTAAATTGTTCGTTTTGCTGCTTCAGTGAGCTAATGTGCGATAGTGTTGTCACAACCTGATGGCTGCTCATTCTGGGTGGTTTGACGCCTCTTCGGTCTCTTCTGCCTTCCGTCATTTTCATCGATGAATCTTCTTATCGCAATTTCTTCTCTGCACTTCCGCAGTCTTCTGGTCTTGAGCGTCCTCTTCAGCGTCGGTTTATGGACCAGTTCTTCCTCTTCAATTACAACAAGTAGTAGTAACCATAAGGCAAAAATCGCCTTCTAAACCGTTTCCCATTCGATTCGTCATTCCTCGTAAGTAATGACATTCTCAGCCTCAGAACTGTTAGTCCTGTCTCCTTCCGACCTCCTTCTCGTCCCGGTGCTGACAAAACTGTTCTTTTTTTCACAATTTAATGAAACCTTGCTCGGCTTCAACCGAAATCGCGACCGGGCGTCTCCAGTCTTCCTAGAAACCTTCTAACAGAACTCTCATCAATCGCCTCCATTGCACTAGTAAAAAAAATTAATACGGAGATTAAATTTTTGCCCTACAGAGACAAGATATATAAAGTACATTGCGATAAAATTACAACGCAAATAACATCAAACTACACAACAATTTTTCATTGCATTTTTATACTTAAGATCCGAAAGGACTTAAAAAATCTTAAAAGAAATAAAATGAAGAAGATATGTATAATTTTGTAGTGCTTCATGTCAGATAGTCCCACAGTTTCCTCACAGCACCACATAGTCGTTAGTGATACCACTTAATAAAAAGTGGGAAAGACATGATGTAGATAATTACATGCCAATTCCTTTGTTAGCAGTGATCTGGAACGTTTTTCAGAAAGAAGAAAGAGAGTTGTGGCACATCCCAGTGCACATAATTTGCTCTCTGTCTCGCAGTTTGGTTCAAAAAAAGAAGTGTGTGACGGACCGGCAGGGATAAACGATACACTGGGGACAAAAAATATTTTCTTTGATTTGACGAAAGCTTTTGGTTGTGTGGACCGTGCAATAGTTTCACAGTTGGAACATTAGAGGATCAGGGATTAACCAAAGGAGGAGCCTGAAAAATAGGATTCAAAAGGTTGTCCTCGAGTGCCAACAAATAGAGAAGAGATTTGAAGCCTTCTAGGGTAGCGTAAAGTGTGGGATGTCTTTGCGCTATGTTCTAGGTTCAATGTACCAATGGTAATGATCTGCCACTAAACATGAAGATTCATAAATATTTTTCTTTGAAAAGGACATATGTCATTGCGAAGGACATGGGACGTAATGTAAATGACGTAAGTAATAGCGAAGTCAGTAACATCACCAAATGGCTTTTAGAGAACAGATTAACGCTTAAAGGCAACAAAACGCATTGCATACAGTTTCTGACACGGAACTCTTGTAAATGCGAAGTTTTATTGTGCCGAGATGACCACACAGTCATTTTGAATTCTTAGGGCAGAGGATAGATGGAAAGTGTTATACCAGAGCCAAGGTAACCCCTGAGTGCCGGCAACCCATTTCACACCACAGACGGCGAGGTTGTCTATGCCCAAGGCATACCCAAAAGCACCATGGTAAACACCAGCTATTTAGATACAAGATGATGAAAACAGACATGCCGAGCACTACTTTCTGCAAGGGGAGCTCGAGCCACGGCCTGCAGGAAGTATCACTACGCCAAAACCTGACTGGCTGGAGACAGCTATTTAGGGGCTAGAACCAGGCCCAAAGTTCAGTTCATGTCGGATGCCGACGTCTTGTACTGCGACCGTTGAAGATTACGTCTTCGTCTCGGAATTGGACTATTACCAGTGTACTAGTGTATGAGTGTGTTACCACGAACCTTTATGGAAAATTAGAAGTGAACTTTTGTTTGCCTCAATTAGGAGACTTTTTTCATTATTGTCATCTTCCGTTTATATGTTCAGTCATCAACCTTGTGAACTTACATCAATAAAAGCTGTGTTGTGAAAAATTGCGAATTGTCAGTCACAACAGGAAGCTTTCTCGGATGCATCAGTTCAAGATCTTGAGCAGAAACTGAATGTTGCTATTTACACTATAATCTCTGAGGATGAAACACAAAAGCTCGTTCACTTACACCCTATTATCTCTTTTGGAGTAATATTTTAGGTTAACTCTGTGCTCTGACCACGAAAATTCGTAGCCTGTATAAAGGCGGTCAGGCTGATCTGTCTTCGCGAACTTGGTGTAGACTGTTGCTCAGGCTTCTCAGAATTCTAACTCTGTCGTCGCTGTACATACATTCCATCACAGGGTTTGTTGACTCGTTCAAGAGAAACAACAACATTCATTCTGTAAACACTAGAAGGAAAAACAATATGCACTTAGATGACAGTTCTTTCAGCACTGTCCATAAAGATGTACACAATTCATCAAGTACAATTTGTACCAAAACTGAAAAAAATTGAATGATAAACCCTAGTTACTTAGATGAAGGTGAAATGTTCGTATTCAGCACGAGTGTTCCTCGCAGCAGTTGAGAACAGTCGGGGACAGAATTAGCAAGAATCCTCGGCTATTCATTATGCTGAATCGTACAGCTTTACTGGCTGTTACACAGCATAACGCATAACAGACAAGGAGACACGATGCTACCAACATACTGTCAACTCACATCTGTCTCTCAGGCTGTTCTCACACGGGACGAGGCAGTTGACGTTGACATGGACACGAACGGGAAATCTGACCTCTCGAGAGACGGTCTCTCAGCGCTGTCCAGTGGCGGTTTCCGGCTTCATTTGGCTCGCAAACCACGCAGTTGCTTTACGAAAATGGACGAGCGAAAAACAGCTTCGTTAACTCTGTTAGCGATTGTGAAAGAAGAGCGGAGAATATGGTGAAGGAGATTTTGCAATTGCCGATGGCTCGAACATGGAATTGCTGATAGAGGAACACAATATAATACTGCGCAACGATCTGAAATAAATACTAGTAGAAGTTATTCGGTAACTCAATTGAATTTTCATCCCATTTTCGATTTTAAATTTGCCATAGTTAAGATATAGTGTCTAATGTCAGCTTTTGCGTGCATTATATCCATATCCCCGACGTTGCATTGACTGCCAACACTTTGAAATAACGTACTTCATCATGTAGATTCCAAGATAGAGATTCGTTTCGTAGTTTCATTAGAAAGGAAGAGAAGATTTTTTTGGAAGCTGCTCACCATAGTTGAATAAGATATTTACCGGCTAGACACAAACATGGAACCAGTCTGTAAACCCAGAGACAGGTATGCAGTGTGAATCACCTAAAGCTTGCACCGCAGATATTGCGGAAATGGAAATTACTATTCAACATCTACATTTACATTTATACTCCGCAAGCCACCCAACGGTGTGTGGCGTACATCTACACCTACATTTATACTCCGCAAGCCACCCAACGGTGTGTGGCGGAGGGCACTTCACGTGCCACTGTCATTACCTCCCTTTCCTGTTCCAGTCGCGTATGGTTCGCGCGAAGAACGACTGCCGGAAAGCCTCCGTGCGCGCTCGAATCTCTCTAATTTTACATTCGTGATCTCCTCGGGAGGTATAAGTAGGGGGAAGCAATATATTCGATACCTCATCCAGAAACGCACCCTCTCGAGACTTGGGCAGCAAGCTACACCGCGATGCAGAGCGCCTCTCTTGCAGAGTCAGCCACTTGAGTTTGCTAAACATCTCCGTAACGCTATCACGCTTACCAAATAACCCTGTGACGAAACGCGTCGTTCTTCTTTGGATCTTCTCTATCTCCTCTGTCAACCCGACCTGGTACGGATCCCACACTGATGAGCAATACTCAAGTATAGGTGGAAAGAGTGTTTTGTAAGCTACCTCCTTTGTTGGTGGACTACATTTTCTAAGGACTCTTCCCAATGAATCTCAACCTGGCACCCGCCTTACCAACAATTCCACTTCAAATCGTTCGGTACGCATACTCCCAGATATTTTACAGAAGTAACTGCTACCAGTGTTCGTTCCGCTATCATATAATCATACAATAAAGGATCCTTCTTTCTATGTATTCGCAATACATTACATTTGTCTATGGTAAGGGTCAGTTGCCACTCCCTGTACCAAGTGCCTATCCGCTGCAGATATTCCTGCATTTCTGCAATTTTCTAATGCTGCAACTTCTCTGTATACTAGAGCATCATCCGCGAAAAGCCGCATGGAACTTCCGACACTATCTACTAAGTCATTTATATATATTGTGAAAAGCAATGGTCCCGTAACACTCCCCTGTGGCACGTCAGAGGTTACTTTAACGTCTGTAGACGTCTGTCCATTGAGAACAACATGCTGTGTTCTGTTTGCTAAAAACTTTTCAATCCATCCACACAGCTGGTCTGATATTCCGTAGGCTCTTACTTTGTTTATCAGGCGATAGTGCGGAACTGTATCGAAAGCCTTCCGGAAGTCAAGGAAAATGGCATCTACCTGGGAGCCTGTATCTAATATTTTCTGGGTCTCATGAACAAATAAAGCGAGTTGGGTCTCACACGATCGATATTTCCGGAATCCATGTTGATTCCTACAGAGTAGATTCTGGGTTTCCAGAAATGACATGATACTCGAGCAAAAAACATGTTCTAAAATTCTACAACAGATCGATGTCAGAGATATAGGCCTATAGTTTTGCGCATCTGCTCGACGACAGTTCTTGAAGACTGGGACTACCTGCGCTCTTTTCGAATCATTTGGAAACTTCCGTTCCTCTAGAGACTTGCGGTACACGGCTGTTAGAAGGGGGGCAAGTTCTTTCGCGTACTCTGTGTAGAATGGATTTGGTATCCTGTCAGGTCCAGTGGACTTTCCTCTGTTAAGTGATTTCAGTTGCTTTTCTATTCCTTGGACACTTATTTCGATGTCAGCCGCTTTTTCGTTCGTGCGAGGACGATGTGCGCTTTTCAGAGAATGGATTGGTAGTCAGGGGCTCGTATTGTTAGGCAGTCAACAGATTTTAATGATACTTAGGAAGCGTATTTTTTGTACAAACATACACTCTCTTAAATGAAACTGTGGATATTGACATTAACAAAGATGGTTAAATTAGAATAACGGTGGTGTTTGTTATAGGATTCTAGTGATAGTCGTTTGCGACATACCGCATTTTGAAAAGTTCACAGACCGACACTTGTACCATACCTGTGGTAGCACACACTAAAGAACAACACAGCTGCTTACACTGGTTACGTGGATTCTGACCAGTAACGAGACACCTGAGCATCACAGGTTGTGTTCAAAAAGACGACCGGCAGCGCATACACGCTTTCAGTCTGGAATGGAAAGACTGCTATACACGAGCCGGCAGGCAACAGTAATGCGTCGTTACATATAGCCGGGTGCAGTTGTTACGTCTTTGAAGACAGCGTCTTTCAGATTGCCCCACTGGAAAAAGTCTACAGGCGTCAAATCCGGGAAAGGGGCCGGCCATCATGTTGGTACCACAGATTTCTCCCATACCGCAGAGGAACGGCTACTAGCATCCGTGGAAGATGGTCTGTTAGGAGGCAGCGATACCTCTGCGCGTTCAATGTTTCGTCTATGAAATACGGGCCTATGATCTGATTGTTCTCTATCCCACACCACACGTTTGTACTCCATGGACGCTGAAGTTCCACTTCCTCCCTGTTTCCTCCGTTCCCCGAGTTCCAGGAAACAGAGGGACCAACTAAAGTACGACAAATTCTACTGGTTTATGAGTGGTAGCTGCACAGCAGCGAGAGTTGTGGTTAGCAAAATACACTCAGTACTCAACATTAAGAAGTTCAACGATACAGTGGTGCAACAATTGTCATGAACCGGTTGTAAGTTGTAAATCAGAAAGGGTTTTCGCTAGGCTAATAGAAGTGTTAATCTATCTGACGTGTAATAACTAATACCGTGGCAGCGCGGGGTAGCCGTGCTGTCTTTGGCGCCTTATCACGGTTCGCGCGGCTTCTCTCGTCGGAGGCTCGAGTCCTCCCTCGGGCTTGAATGTGTGTGTTGTCCTTAGCGTAAGTTAATTTAAGTTACATTAAGTAGTGCGTAAGCCTAGGGACCGATGACCTCAGCAGTTTGGTCCCATAGGAACTTACCACAAAGTTCCAAATAATGATATCGTCCATGCCCCATTTACAGAATAAAGAGCTCGTAACATGCAATTAATAGATCTAAAATTGAGGAAAATAGGCGTACTTATCTTCAAAATTATTTCTACATGAAACTATATGGATCCAGAGACGGACATTATCTATGAAGTACGGGTGCGGACTGAAACGAAAAGTGAAAATTTGTACCACGCTTTTCACAGGTTCGAATCCAAGCCTTGGTACAAATTTTCATTCGTTATTTCAGTCCGCACATATACATCAGAATTTTTATGTTCAATATTATTTTCTCCGTCTAGAGTACAGGGATCCAACGGCCTTGCCGCAGTGGTCACACCGGTTCCCGTCAGATCACCGAAGTTAAGCGTTGTCAGGCTGGGCTGGCACTTGGATGGGTGACCATCCGGTCTGCCGAGCGCTGTTGGCAAGCGAGGTGCACGCAGCCCTTGTGAGGCAAAACTGAGGAGCTAACTGATTGAGAACTAGCGGTTCCGGTCTCGTAAACTGACATACGGCCGGGAGAGCGGTGTGCTGATCACACGCCCCTCCATATCCGCATCCAGTGACGCCTGTGGTCTGAGGATGACACGGCGGCCGGTCGGTACCGTTGGGCCTTCCGAGGCCTGTTCGGATGGAGTGTAGTTTTTTTGGAGTACAGGGAGGAAATATACTTCAAGTCAGCGAAGTACTTAATCATTCTTCTCTTTCGCGAAGCAGTTGAAGCCCAACCCTCCTGATAGCGATGCAGAGCCGGAGCATGTCATGAGTGATGTATACAATGGAACGCAAAAAATAAAAGTTTCAATCTCGTCCTTAAAGGCGCTATAGAGGCTGATCAAGAAGCAACCGGCATTTAGAAACAGTTGGTTGGTTGGTTTGTGGGATTGAAGAGACCAGACTAGAGAAACAGTTGAGAACATCTACAAATCCTACGGCGCTAATAAGGTCTTAACCAGACTAACGAAACTGGGTCTTTGCCGCAAGGGATCCGAAACAAAGAAACGAAAAAAAGGAACGGAAAATTGAAATGGTCAAAAAATGCGAAATCAGTAAAATCGATCAGTCACGTGAAGTATTTGTATAGAGTGTAGCCATGCATGGATGTGAAACATGGACGATAAATAGTTTAGACAAGAAGAGAAGAGAAGTTTTCGAAACGTGGTACTACAGAAGAATGCCAAAGATTAGATGGGTACATCACGTAACTAAGGAGGAGGTACCGAATAGAATTGGAGAGAAATTAGTGGCACAACTTGACTAGATGAAGGGATCGGTTGGTAGGAAACGGTCTGAGGCATCAAGGGATCACCAAGTTAGAGGGCAGTGTGGAGGGTAAAAATCGTAGGAGGACACCAAGAGATGAATACACTAAGCAGATTCAGAAGGATGTAGGGTGCAGTAGTTATTTGGAGATGAAGAAGCTTGCACAGGATAGAGTAGCATGGAGAGCTGCATCAAACCAGTCTCTGGACTGAAGACTACAACAACCACAACAATGAAAGAAATAGTTTTTAGAACGAAAATGGTATTGACTGGCCCTTCCGTAAAAACACACACTATCGCTGTAATGTCAAAAATCATACAACAAAGTAAACTAGGATTATACTTACAGACTCAGTTACTTTTACAAGTCTAATACTTTTGATAATGGCTCCAATCATTCTCGGAAATAATATTTGCCTCTCGAATAACCGTAGCTCATATCATACTCGGAATCGGCCAAATATTTTTAATAAATAATTCTTCGGGAATCCACTCATATTCGAACTAATCCAAACAGACATCACAACGAACAAGTTGATAACGTTACATCGTTAGTACGTTGTCAGCTAATGGCAATACTCATTCGTAGATCATATCAGCTGCAGTTTTCTACTGATAACTCTTAGTTGAACCACATACTCCAAATATTTGGCGAAGTCGTAAATACAAGTAGGATACTGCGAAGAGCAACATATACATTCCTGGAAATGGAAAAAAGAACACATTGACACCGGTGTGTCAGACCCACCATACTTGCTCCGGACACTGCGAGAGGGCTGTACAAGCAATGATCACACGCACGGCACAGCGGACGCACCGGGAACCGTGGTGTTGGCCGTCGAATGGCGCTAGCTGCGCAGCATTTGTGCACCGCAGCCGTCAGTGTCAGCCAGTTTGCCGTGGCATACGGAGCTCCATCGCAGTCTTTAACACTGGTAGCATGCCGCGACAGCGTGGACGTGAACCGTATGTGCAGTTGACGGACTTTGAGCGAGGGCGTATAGTGGGCATGCGGGAGGCCGGGTGGACGTACCGCCGAATTGCTCAACACGTGGGGCGTGAGGTCTCCACAGTACATCGATGTTGTCGCCAGTGGTCGGCGGAAGGTGCACGTGCCCGTCGACCTGGGACCGGACCGCAGCGACGCACGGATGCACGCCAAGACCGTAGGATCCTACGCAGTGCCGTAGGGGACCGCACCGCCACTTCCCAGCAAATTAGGGACACTGTTGCTCCTGGGGTATCGGCGAGGACCATTCGCAACCGTCTCCATGAAGCTGGGCTACGGTCCCGCACACCGTTAGGCCGTCTTCCGCTCACGCCCCAACATCGTGCAGCCCGCCTCCAGTGGTGTCGCGACAGGCGTGAATGGAGGGACGAATGGAGACGTGTCGTCTTCAGCGATGAGAGTCGCTTCTGCCTTGGTGCCAATGATGGTCGTATGCGTGTTTGGCGCCGTGCAGGTGAGCGCCACAATCAGGACTGCATACGACCGAGGCACACAGGGCCAACACCCGGCATCATGGTGTGGGGAGCGATCTCCTACACTGGCCGTACACCACTGGTGATCGTCGAGGGGACACTGAATAGTGCACGGTACATCCAAACCGTCATCGAACCCATCGTTCTACCATTCCTAGACCGGCAAGGGAACTTGCTGTTCCAACAGGACAATGCACGTCCGCATGTACCCCGTGCCACCCAACGTGCTCTAGAAGGTGTAAGTCAACTACCCTGGCCAGCAAGATCTCCGGATCTGTCCCCCATTGAGCATGTTTGGGACTGGATGAAGCGTCGTCTCACGCGGTCTGCACGTCCAGCACGAGCGCTGGTCCAACTGAGGCGCCAGGTGGAAATGGCATGGCAAGCCGTTCCACAGGACTACATCCAGCATCTCTACGATCGTCTCCATGGGAGAATAGCAGCCTGCATTGCTGCGAAAGGTGGATATACACTGTACTAGTGCCGACATTGTGCATGCTCTGTTGCCTTTTTTTTTTTTTTTTTTTTTTGTGGTTTTAGGGCGCACAACTTCAACGGTCATTAGCGCCCAGACTACGTGAGGAATGCACCGCGAGTCTATGTGCCTGTGGTTCTGTCAGTGTGATCATGTGATGTATCTGACCCCAGGAATGTGTCAATAAATTTTCCCCTTCCTGGGACAATGAATTCACGGTGTTCTTATTTCAATTTCCAGGAGTGTATAACGACCTACGATACAGATGAGTCAGGCACAGTATATACGTGCTGGCATTCGTTTCCTTCGACACCTCAACGAAATTTGCACATTATCCCTTAACATTGATCTTTTGCTACACTACAGGTGAGACTCTTTAACACATGTAGTTTTCTTGTCTTTAACGAGAAAACTGTTGAATTATAACCTAAACTAGATCTCATATCGGTCTATCACCACAGGAAGATTTTCCGATGTCAGATTCGTTGGCAGCTTACAACGAAACTGTTGCATTCCAACCTAATCTAGACCAACCGTTTACGCTACAGATCAATGTGTCACCACATAAAGCTTTAGCGCTTTCACATTCGTTGGCTTCGCCAGTTCACATCCAGACGGTTGCAGTCCAACCTGACCTAGACCTCGGGCTACACTACAGATCAGTGTATTACCACAGAAATATTTCCCTCTGTCAGATTCGTTGGCTTCGTCAACTCACGACCAAAAATTGTTGCATTCCAACCTAACTTAGACCTCTGGCTAAGCTACAGATTACTCCGTCTCCACAGAAAGAATTTCCGCTGACACATTCGTTGGCTTCGTCATCTCACAATCAAACTGTTGCATTCCAAACCAACCTAGACCTCGGGCTACGCTACAGATCAGTCTGTCTTCACAGACGCCTTTTCCACTGCAAGATTCGTTGACTTTGCCAATGCATTTCCATGTCGTCACATTCCATCCTAACTTAGACCTCCGGCTAAATCAGTCCATTATCGTGACATTAAGCTGTTCTATTGACTCACGAGGTAACCACTCTTTCGGAAAGTCGTAACTTCTGCCATAACTCCAAAAAATGCATCTCTCTTTTCACTCCACCTCCTCCTCGACATGTACTCAACTGCTATCAACAAATTCGCTAAACTAACGTCAAACAATTGCCAACATCAGCACACAATGTAAGAACCTCCACACAGAAAGTCACTGTTAGACAAAACTAGTATAGAAACGAAAATTACGGTAATAGGGCTCGCACCAGTACTTACCAATAGCAGATTAGTATCTCCAACTGGCTGACGTCCAACAAATCAAGGCTATCTATGAACAATGAAAGAAAAAAAGAATTCCAATGCTTCAAAACCAAACATGAAACAAAATTAACGAAACAAAAGTCGAAGCATAAATTAAAATTAAAAAATGAAAAATGCACCTCATTTCAAAACATAAACTTAACGCTCTTTAACAGATACTCCCTACCTACACCTTCCATTAAAAGAAATGAAACAAACACCGATTTCGTGGAACATTCTTCCTCCAAACAACTCTTCTGAAGGACTGCAGAACGGAAATTCTCCTTTTTGCCTCGCCCAATAATACTTTTTATTGCTCCCAATAATACTTCTTATTGCCCTCCCCACCCTCCTAGAACCCTTCAGTTGTGTTTGTACAGAGCCCTATTCTTTTTTTTATGGGTTTAGGGCGCAAAACTGCTACGGTCATAAGCGCCCGGTGTGTGACTTAGGAAAAAGTAAAAAACCGAAGCTGGAAACCAGCAGCAATGGGAGCGAAACTCAAAAAATGGGAGAAACTAAAAACAGAAGGAAAGCTTAAAAAACTACTATAGAAGGGGGTTGGTTGTCGCCAAAAAGAGCTTCAAATGACTCACGTCATCTCACTGGCACTAATAAATTCGAGAACGCGATCGGCTGAGCGCGTGTCATCTGCTAAAATGGAAGATATATCAGGCGACAGCTGTAGACGGGCGCGTAACGGAGTAAGTAAAAGGTGTCTTACCGTCCACAGCTGAGAGCAGTGGGGACAGAGTGGACGAGGTTCGCCACTTAAAAGATGTTGATGGCTAAAAAGACAGTGCCCTATCCGGAGTCTAGTTAAAATTACCTCCTCCCGACGACGCGTTCGGGAGGAAGAGGTCCCTAAACTCCACGGAATGATTTACAGCCAAATGCATGTACACAGTTTCGTCTAATCCCTTATAACAAGCCCACTCTTCTGACATTATGACTGTCCCATCTATTATATAACTTTTTACTAACTGATACATAGTACAAGCTGTTCTATCTTTAATTGCCTTAAAAATCATGTATGTAGAAGAGTAATTCCCTGAAACAACTGACCCCCACATCCATGATCCACCAACTTCATGCCCTCTCTCACCCTTTTTTCTGCAAATTGCGATTCGTGAAATTCTATAATGGCCCCCGAACCACCAGCTTTGTCTCTTCTCATAACAGAATCCGAACAAACTTCCCGGCAAAACGAATACCAGTCTGTAACAGTTTTGCAGCTTGTTTCTGTCTCATGAGCAGCAAACCAAATAGATCTTAAACAAAAGAAATAAGAAAGTCAGAAAACAGTTTTCATAGGAAGCCTTAAATTCTCAAACCACGTTCCTCTAAGCATAGACCGATATAAACACTCTTTTGGAAAGCGCCGCATATATAAATCGCTCGTGCGTTTCTTCGAAACCTTAGACAATGTCATGTTGTTGCTGTCAACATTGTACTTACAATATAATGCAATTAAATTCTACTGTCTGGCAAAATTAATGACCTACTTTGGTTCCCTCAATTCATCAGCCAATTGCACAACAGTGAAACTAACGTGAGGAATTGTTGTTCCCCATTCCCACTCTTTTTCACATCTTCAAAATCAGGAGCAGAGCTTAGACTCGCACTTGCCCCCATATTTCGCGATGCTACTAATAACTGAAAAACAATTTCGAATCCCACGCAAAGAATAACAAATTACTTTCTGTATAAACCAACGAGATTACGATCGATAGAATACAACGCTACACAGAAATTCGATTGAAAATACGCACCAAGACGTGACGTCACAGCAGCCATTACGTCACAGGTCAAAGTTGACGGCTAGTATGAAACATTCCTGTAGACCCCTCACGGTATTCTCAGTATGTTGCTGGCTGGGGACAGACACGTTCATGTGGCCCGCCAGCCGCCTCGTCCCAGACTGTTGCTCAGCAACGGCCTGCTGCGTTTCAGGGACACGTGTATTGTTGAGAACTGCGTCATGTTGCGATTTGTTCCAATAAAAAAAGATGGCTGGTTTCCACGTTAAAAAAGAAGCAGGATACGCGGGAAACAATCACCACACAACTAAGGAAACTATTCAGCGGTTATAGCACTGGCATAACTAGGGTGGGACGACCAGGGAGCTGCCCCGAGGGTAAGGTTCCTCTGAAGAAAAGAGTAGGAAAAAGATAACGAAAAATTATAACGGGAAGGAAAAGAGGAAAACTGACAAAATATATCAAGAGATGTGTTATGTTAAAATAAACAAAAACTGTCATATTGGAATACTGAGATCTCCAAATCCTAAAACATAGTAATCTTCTGTACGACACACACACACACACACACACACACACACACACACACACACGCGCGCGCGCGCGCGCATGTTTTGGTTGGCAGGAGAGCCAACACCGTGTTACTAGAAGGAGGCCGAAAGGCACGCGTTTTAGCTCACGCAGGCTGGCGTGGGGTCTGGAACAGGACAAGGAAATTAGAATTTAGAAAAACAGACGTAGCTGGTGGAATACTTAACTTTAATCCGTTAATGAAGAACGTCGGTCTGGACGGTACATGATTCATAATATCACTAGTAACTGATAATGGCGCCTTGCTAGGTCGTAGCAAATGACGTAGTTGAAGGCTATGCTAACTATCGTCTAGGCAAATGAGAGCGTGTTTTGTCAGTGAACCATCGCTAGCAAAGTCGGTTGTACAACTGGGGCGAGTGCTAGTAGGTCTCTCTAGACCTGCCGTGTGGCGGCGCTCGGTCTGCAATCACTGATAGTGGCGACACGCGGGTCCGACGCATACTAACGGACCGCGGCCGATTTAAAGGCTACCACCTAGCATGTGTGGTGTCTGGCGATGACACCACAACACACGCACACGTACGCAACATGCAAACAAGCGGAACAAATTCAAACTTCGCGACCGTCAAACCAAACCAAAACAGTGAAACAAAAGACAGGCAAACGCGCATCAGAAACGCAAGTTGTGCAGAGAAAAGCGTGTCCAAGTCACAGCAACATTACAAGCCGCAGGTTTCAGAAACGAACAGGAGAAAACTTGGGTAAACGCTGTTAAAATACGAAAACGAATCACAGTCCAATGAATAACAAAACACACCAAATAGTTCTCCATACTAAAGCTTCATATATTTTTACCGATGTTCACGGGTCAGCAGTACAACTACACAAAAACTATAAAAACACCTTTGGCAGGCAAATACAAATCAGCCACAGCTCGGGACAGGCCTCGTACAGCACTGGTAAGGATAAAAAAGGGGGAATATACAATTATTTTTACCCAAATATACAGGGTGACTTATCCACCATGTACAAACTCTAACGATTGATCGATAAGAGAACATGGAACAAAAAAGGTCTAATGATCTTATGTTTTGAAATGCGTAGTTTCCATGCTAGAGACCATTTAGTCAGTCACACTTTGTTACAGAGTCTACGGTCTAATGCGCGCTGTATCATTCAGCCACAGTTACAGTATGCATGGTTTCTTCCTGCAAAGTCGAACTGTTCCGCGTGCGTCGTTCCCTAGCACCCTCTCCTGCCTTAGTAATTGGTAATTTGTCCGATTCACTTCTCTTGTTGACTCATCTTGTAGTGGATGTCATACAGCGTTGTACACAATGGTTCCGTATTCGAATCGAGAGCTCGCCGACATGGTGTTTACTTAAGGAAAGGCAAATGGCAACGAGCGGCGGACAGTAAGTTTGTATCAGGAGACCTATCCCCGTCGACAACAACCACCACATTCAATGTTTGCAAAACTGTTTCGCCGTTTGTCTGAGACAGGAACGTTTCAGAAAGCAGGAAATCATGTAGGATGTACCCGAAATTTTCGGACACCAGACTTGGAGGAAAATGTGATTAACACTATGAAGGGCGGCCGCCTTGTCAGTAACAGGCAGTTGGCCCGCCAGTATAGGGTAAGCGATACGACTGTGTGGAACATTCTTTGTGACTATTGTTATTACCCTTATCACTTACAGCGATAGACTTTTCACGTTGGGAGCAGATTTGTCACTGGTTTCTTCACCAGGCAACCAAGATTCCAGGATTTGTGTCATCCATCCTATTCACAGATGAGGCCACTTTTACGCGGAGTGGTATCTTCAACTTTCATACCAGTCATCTGTGGGACAGTAAGCATAACCCCCATGGTATGGTGCCGGCCCGGATGGCCGAGCGGTTCTAGGCGCTACAGTCTGGAACCGCGCGACCGCTACAGTCGCAGGTTCGAATCCTGCCTCGGGCATGGATGTGTGTGATGTCCTTAGGTTAGTTAGGTTTAAGTAGTTCTAAGTTCTAGGGGACTGATGACCTCAGAAGGTGAGTCCCATAGTGCTCAGAGCCTTAGCCGAGGGGTCTAAGGCGCTGCAGTCCTGGATTGTGCGGCTGGTCCCGGCGGAGGTTCGAGTCCTCCCTCGGGCATGGGTGTGTGTGTTTGTCCTTAGGATAATTTAGTTTAAGTAGTGTGTAAGCTTAGGGACTGATGACCTTAGCAGTTCAGTCCCATAAGATTTCACACACATTTGAACATTTTTTTGCTCAGAGCCATTTCTCCCATGGTATAGTGACAGCGAATCATCAGCATCGGTGTAGCCGGAACGCGTGGGCCGGGATAATTGGAAACCGCATTTTGTGGACCAGGCTTCCTTCCACGTCACCTAAAAGGCAGGAACTATCGGCCTCTCATGTGGGTGACTTGCCTCCCCTGCTGGAAGAAGTGCTGTAAGGTGTCAGGCAAATCCAACACTTTCCATGAAAACCCTGACATGATAGCAAATCCGGCAGTTGTTACATAGCTCCGAATAAATCCTGATATTAAATTACCCAAAGTAATAGAATCAACGAGTGAGCAAATGGAATACCTCAGACTAACACAAGAAAGCCTAAATGCATGTCGTACCTTCCCACCGTGAAACAGACGCAGTTCCGAGGGGAGAAACGAGAACAGAAGCCGAGAGCAGGGTCGTGTAAGCTGCTAGGCCCTACGATAAGGGATGGACACACACATCGCTGGCCGATTGCCAAGAACAGCCCCCAGCCCATGTTAAAAGATAGAGCCCTCCAGAAGAACAGTATAGATCTTACGATAACACTAAAAGGGCCACACCAGCTGCAAATTTTAGCAGGAGACTATACGCGTCTCTGTTACGTTGCAAACATTAAAAACATGCCCCACCACGAAAAATATAACGTTTCTCATTGGATAGACAGAATTCTTGTAGGCGGTGCTTAAGGTTAACATTGAGACCCTGATTGGTCAGTCGAAAACACAGCCAGTTACCTTTTTCTTAAACCAACTTCGGTAAATTGTAGTAAAGATAAATTCGTGAGAGTGGCTACCGAGACGGCGAGGTGTGTGGAGCTGCGCCGCCCGCCGCCCCCTGACGCTGACTAACCACCGACAAGGTAATGAACGCACGTGATGCCGCATAAGAGCGCATAAGGCTTCACTCAGAACTGCAGAAGTCTCATCTATTACATCCCCTTTTTACGTAATATTAGTGTCGATCGTCAATTAAACTTCGTAGTATTCACATTTGACATTTGCTACTTGAAGTTAAAATCTGAAACGCGATGATTTTTCTGTTATATAATTATTGAGAAGCCACATCAGCCACTGTAATTTATGACAAGTTAAATTAGTAATTAAAGATAATTGAGGGTCACTGTAGACCATTTTGATAGTTTTCTCTTTTATGAAACTTAACTTAAATCTAGATTACAGATGTGATGTGGCATAGGTCATCCTTCGATCCACTATAGAACTTGTAAACCCATTCACGGAATATTCGTTCTCATTTTTGTTGAACGTAGTTGGTTTTTATCATCCTGTATTAAAATATTTCCTTTCATCAATGGCGCAATTTATAAAAAATGTTTTGTGAGTAGAATAAAAATTCCAATGGTAAACTTCACTGCTTTTTCGATGCTATTTTACCAGCTAACTAAAATTAGGAAAGCCTTGAACCCCTTCCACTAAATTTAGTTAGTATTAAGATTACAGGGAGTGCAGTGGAGCTGACACTGAAATCATTAAGTATTTGATTATATCATCGCTAGTCTCACTGAACTCTTCTGAACTCTACATGTCATGTGTGGTCTGGCGTCTCCTTACCAGCAACAGGTCCCAGGTTCAAACTAGTCCATTCTCTAAAAAACACACTCAGAGCGTCGTTGCGCGAAAGTGGTAGGGAGACACGACTTAGAGCAAACAGACACCACGCAGAATGTTAGAGTGCCATTGATGATTCGAAGGGTTATGTGGCTGCTACATGTTGGTGCTCCAGCCCACTTTGCCATTAGCATCCGGAACATCTCAATCGTGACTTCCCTAGTCGATGGATCGAACGAAGGGCTCCAGCTGCATGGCGTGTTCGTTCACTGGATCTCCACCCGTGTGATTTCTGGTTTGGGGTCATCTCAGAAGTATTGTGTATGCAGAGCCTTTTCCAGATGTGGAGGCACTAGGGCAGCGTATTCATGCTGCCTTTGACACTGTTCGGATGCAGCCTGGCCGATGTGGACGTGTGAGACAGAACATGTTACGGTGCCTACACGCATGCGTTGAGGCACATGGAAACCGTTTTCAACACATACTGCAACTGCGGCTACTTTGTACAGTGCGTATTAGACCGCAGTCTCTGTAACAATATACACTCCTGGAAATTGAAATAAGAACACCGTGAATTCATTGTCCCAGGAAGGGGAAACTTTATTGACACATTCCTGGGGTCAGATACATCACATGATCACACTGACAGAACCACAGGCACATAGACACAGGCAACAGAGCATGCACAATGTCGGCACTAGTACAGTGTATATCCACCTTTCGCAGCAATGCAGGCTGCTATTCTCCCATGGAGACGATCGTAGAGATGCTGGATGTAGTCCTGTGGAACCGCTTGCCACCCCATTTCCACCTAGCGCCTCAGTTGGACCAGCGTTCGTGCTGGACGTGCAGACCGCGTGAGACGACGCTTCATCCAGTCCCAAACATGCTCAATGGGGGACAGATCCGGAGATCTTGCTGACCAGGGTAGTTGACTTACACCTTCTAGAGCACGTTGGGTGGCACGGGATACATGCGGACGTGCATTGTCCTGTTGGAACAGCAAGTTCCCTTGCCGGTCTAGGAATGGTAGAACGATGGGTTCGATGACGGTTTGGATGTACCGTGCACTATTCAGTGTCCCCTCGATGATCACCAGTGGTGTACGGCCAGTGTAGGAGATCGCTCCCCACACCATGATGCCGGGCCCTGTGTGCCTCGGTCGTATGCAGTCCTGATTGTGGCGCTCACCTGCACGGCGCCAAACACGCATACGACCATCATTGGCACCAAGGCAGAAGCGACTCTCATCGCTGAAGACGACACGTCTCCATTCGTCCCTCCATTCACGCCTGTCGCGACACCACTGGAGACGGGCTGCACGATGTTGGGGCGTGAGCGGAAGACGGCCTAACGGTGTGCGGGACCGTAGCCCAGCTTCATGGAGACGGTTGCGAATGGTCCTCGCCGATACCCCAGGAGCAACAGTGTCCCTAATTTGCTGGGAAGTGGCGGTGCGGTCCCCTACGGCACTGCGTAGGATCCTACGGTCTTGGCGTGCATCCGTGCGTCGCTGCGGTCCGGTCCCAGGTCGACGGGCACGTGCACCTTTCGCCGACCACTGGCGACAACATCGATGTACTGTGGAGACCTCACGCCCCACGTGTTGAGCAATTCGGCGGTACGTCCACCCGGCCTCCCGCATGCCCACTATACGCCCTCGCTCAAAGTCCGTCAACTGCACATACGGTTCACGTCCACGCTGTCGCAGCATGCTACCAGTGTTAAAGACTGCGATGGAGCTCCGTATGCCACGGCAAACTGGCTGACACTGACGGCGGCGGTGCACAAATGCTGCGCAGCTAGAGCCATTCGACGGCCAACACCGCGGTTCCTGGTGTGTCCGCTGTGCCGTGCGTGTGATCATTGCTTGTACAGCCCTCTCGCAGTGTCCGGAGCAAGTATGGTGGGTCTGACACACCGGTGTCAATGTGTTCTTTTTTCCATTTCCAGGAGTGTATGATTGAATAAATGGTTTCCAGCGTGAAAACCATTCATTTGCGGACATAAGTCCATTAGACCTTTTTTGTTCCGTATCCTTTCATGGGTCAATCCCTAGAGTTCGTACATGGTGGAAACAATCACCTTATATATTTTAAAGATTGTATTACAAACAATAATTCAATGCAGAAAATATCTTAACAGCCCTTATATTTGCAGATGATATGTTGTACTAATTAGAGCCATGGCTGATTTTAATTGGCAGCTACAGGACCTACAAAATGTAAAATAAAGGATGAACTAAATACACAGGGTGTTCCAAAACTATTCGTTCAAATTAATACCGTAAGTAGAGAACATCAGTACAAGCATATTTCGATAAGAAAAATGTGGTCTCTAAGTCAACTTGTAAGGTTGGGGAGCATTTTGTTAGTGCTGCAGATGTAAGCTGTAGCGTCAGTGTCGCTAACTGGGACTGCGTACTGACATTCAAAAGTGCTCTGTGAGTGTGTGGAACATGTCTTGCCAAAACTACTGGAGGATGTACCTCTGAATGTTAGACAAAGAACGTACTTCCAGCAAAATGGAAGCACTGTTGTGAGGAATCATCTGAGAGCCACCTTCGGGAATCGATGAATCGGTTGAAATGCCCCCGTGACCTGGCCATACAGGTCACTGACCTCACGTGTCTGCGCTTCTTCCTCTTGGGGCATAAGAATCGGCTGGTGTATGAAACCGTTGTGGAAACAGAAGACCTCGTCGCTAGAATTGCCGTCGCTGCTGGTACCATTGCGGACATGCCAGGAATCTTCAAATGGACACGTCATCAATGATCCGACGATGTACTGCGTGCATACATGCTGATGGTCTTGTATTCGAGCATTTCCAGTGAATGCCACTACTGTAATTAGCAGGCTAAACTACCTTCTGCGTGAACATCGCCTAACATCAGAAACTACCCTCAGGGGCCATGTGTAACGTAACTAAATACACTCATGCTCATAAATTAAGTATAATGCTGATACATGGTGAAACAACGCTCAGGTGGGCGGTTTGCGGGTTTAAATCACTTCGGCGCATGTCCAAGCGGTGCATTTGACCTGCGGTCGTCGCACGGTGGCGCTGGCAGCAGTCCACATACGCAGCGGTGTTGGTGCATGTCAGAGTACGGTGCAGCGAGTAAGTGTGCAGACGTTTTCAGACGTGCTAATGGTGACTGTGTGTTGAAAATGGCTCAAAGAACACACATTGATGACGGTATGAGGGGTAGAAAACTAGGGCGAGTGGAAGCTGGTCAAACACAGCACGTCGTAGCACAGGCCCTCCGTATGCCACGAAGTGTGATCTCAAGATTATGGCAACGATTCCAGCAGACAGAAAACGTGTCCATGCGCTACAGTACGGGACGTCCACAGTGTACAACTACACAAGAAGACCGATATCTCACCATCAGTGCCCGCAGATGGCCACGGAGTACTGCAGGTAGCCTTGCTCTGGACCTTACCGCAGCCACTGGAACAGTTATCTCCAGAGACCCAGTCTACAGACAACTGAACAGACATGGTTTATTCGCCCAGAGACCTGCAAGGTGAATTCCACTGATCCCTGGTCACAGGAGAGCCTGTAAAGCCTGGTGTCAGGAACGCAGTACATCGTCATTGGAACAGTGGTGCCAGGTTATGTTCACGGACGGGTCCAGGTATAGTCTGAACAGTGATTCTCGCCGGGTTTTCATCTGGTGTGAACCAGGAACCAGATACCAACCCTTTAATGTCCTTGAAGTAGACACCTCTGCATGTGTTTGACAGAGGAACTGTAACAAAAAATGGTTCAAATGACTCTGAGCACTATGGGACTTAACATACGTGGTCATCAGTTCCCTAGAACTACTTAAACCTAACTAACCTAAGGACATCACACACATCCATGCCCGAGGCAGGATTCGAATCTGCGACCGTAGCGGTCACGCGGTACCAGACTGAAGCGCCTAGAACCGCACGGCCACACCGGCCGGCGAACTGTAACAGATATGGTGTATCGGGACGTCATTTTGCACGAGTATGTCCACCTTTTCAGGGGTGCATTGGGTCCCACCTTCCTCCTGATGGATGATAACGCACGACGCCACCGATCTGCCATCGTGGAGGAGTACCTTGAAACAGAAGATATCAGGCGAATGGTGTGGCCTGTCTGTTCTCCAGAGCTAAACCCCATCAAGCACGTCTGGGATGCTCTCGGTCGACGTATCGCTGCACGTCTTCAAACCCCTAGGACACGTCAGGAACTCCGACAGGCACTGGTGCAAGAATGGGAGGCTATGCCCCATCAGCTGCTCGATCATCTGATCCAGAGTATGCCAATCCGTTGTGCGGCCTGTGTACGTGTGCATGGTGATCATATCCCGTATTGATGTCGGGGTACATGGGGAGGAAACAGTGACGTTTTGTAGCACATGTGTTTCGGGACGGTTTTCTCAACTTATCACCAATACCGTGGACTTAAAGATCTGTGTCATTTGTGTTCCCTATATGCCTATGCTATTAGCGCCAGTTTTGTATAGTGCCACGTTGTGTGGCACCACATTCTGCAATTATCCTTAATTTATGAGCATGAGTGTATATTTGTTTTCATGTTTTTTTCTCCTGTATTAATTTGAACGAATAGTTACGGAACACCACGTTCAATTTAAATAACAACAAAATCGGATGTATCGTATTTCCCAACCTAAATATAATCTGTATGTACGTACTTCAGAAAAATAAAAGAAAAAAAATCCCACTGAGGATGCCACAACTGTGGTGGAACATATTTGGGTGTTAAAGCAAAATATTAATTATGTATTTGCAAAAAGGCGGACACAGCTTTAATTCATTATTATAATCAAAAACTGTTTTGGAAATCATTCATGTAAGGATATGCGAATCATTTACCTCCTTCATCCAGCTCAAAGACTTAATTTCATAATGATACGAACATCAGTCACTTAAATAAACAGATCCAAAGGGACTAGATGTGTGCGAGTGTTTCGGCCAAAACTATGACGAATCATTATTCGTGAGTGGTGTACACAATAGTGTGGAAAAAAAAGAATCAATTGACAATTTAAATTTATTCCTAAAAGGCGCTGTGGCGACCAAGAGACTAATCTGCAGCCGCAAAACCTAACTCAGTCATGAAGTCAATTGCGCGAATTCGTTCTGCAACTGCAGGACTGTCGGTCCATTACTTCCGATAACGACGTATATTTTTAACCATTCTCTGACCTCCAGCGTCTTCCGAATGGCGTGGAAACATCGACTCATTAAACCTCTACGCTATAAGAAATCTGACTACAGGCCCATTTGCATTCTATCAGCTTACTGGTTACTTAATTTCAAATAACATTCCGGATGAATACCAATCTGGCTTTCGGAAGAATCAAAGCACGACGACTGCTCTTATAAAAGTGACTAACGAACTGGAACAAGCTATGTACAAAAAAGAAGCTTTTTTGATTTCAGAAAAGGTTTCGACGCTGTGGAATTTTGTATTCTACGTGCTAAACTCAAAAGTCAAAACTTTTCATCAAATGCTGTACCGTGGTTCCACTCATACCTTATGTACCACCAACAGTGTGTAATGATCGGAACAAAGAGGTTGGAAGAATGTAGTATCAGGGGTTGCAAAAGGATCAATATTGGGCCAATTACTTTTCTCATTATGTGTCGACAATTATCTCCCATTGCAAACATCATTTGTACGCTGATGACGTTTAGTTACACTTAAGTGCAAGCCCAAAAATTCTGCGCACGACCATTCAGAACGCAAATGCTGACTTATTTGCTTAATCAGCACGGGCGGAGAACATAGATTTGAAACATAACCCATCTAAAACGTAAGCAACCTTTGTCGTTCACAAAATACTTATCACTCTTCAGTTCGGATACTCTCTTCCACTTTTAATCCTAAACTGTAGGGAATTCACCCTTTCCTCTTCGGCAAAAAATTTGGGGATAGCTCCGTTGTGGCCGAGCGGTTGTAAGCGCTTCAGTCCGGAACCGCGCTGCTACAGTCGCAGGTTCGAATCCTGCCTCGAGCATGGATGTGTGTGAAGTCCTTAGGTTAGGTAGGTTTAAATAGTTCTAAGTCTAGGGGACTGATGACCTCAGATGTTAAGTGCTTAGAGCCATTTCAACCATTTTTGATAACTCTGAATCATCACCTAGACTGGACTGAACACACAACTATTATTTGTTGACAGGTGTCAGTATCACTTCATTCATTACAGAAATATAGAAAAGTATTTCCTCTAGAGCCTAAAAATAAACTCGTAGAATTACTAATACTACCTGTCCTCGATTATGGTGGGCCTTGTTCTCCAAGGACTTTCGTATGAGAGCTCTCGTCGGCTGAAACTGGCGTGAATGCTTGTGTGCTGTCACATACGATAAGCGTAGAGATTATCATATCCTGTCTTTGCCGAATCGTCTTGTCAATCATTGTACTCCCTGTTTACCTTCAACCGTTGCACTGCTATCTGAACAACACAGCAGAGTCCGCCTTCGTAGCGTAGCGGTACTGTTACCGCCTACCAAGCAGGGGGCCCGGGTTCGATCCCCGGCAGGGGACTGGGTGTTGTGTGTCCTTCATCATCATTGACTCGCAAGTCGGCGATGTGGCGTCACCCAAAATAGTTTTGCAATAAGGCGGCCGAACTCCTCCATGCGATCATTTCCAGTTCCACCACAGCAGAAATACTCGTTCTCATCAAAGTAAAAATCCTCTTTGTGCCACTAAACAACATTCTCATGTTCTCTAAATCATTAAATCATTTTCTGCGTCAGGAGCCCGACTTCTCAACAATCTACTTCAAAATGTTAGAGAAATTAAAATCCTTTGAAACTTCAGAAGACAATACTGCCCCGCCGTCTGTTACAATAGCTGTCTCCCCTTACAGCTCACTCACGCTAACCCTCCCTCCCCCACCACCTTTCCCTCCCCTTGCCTACAGGGCTCTTTACTGAAGTTCTCTTATTTGCTAGCAATCACTGTTATTTTCATTTCAATCCTGTCCTCTTTATGATCCCTTCCACTTCTTCCAATACTATACAAGGCTTCAAAAGTGATTAACTAATCACTATCATTCTCGGTGCCTCTATTATTTTATTATTATTGTTACTACCATTATTAATGTTATTGCAAATTATTACTTTTGTTAATAAAGCAAATTATTATTATTGGGTTCGTTATGTAACAATTAACTAATTTCATTTTTAACTCCTCCATTATTTAATCATCATTCTTAGAGTTACTAGTATGATTATCATGCATTTAGCTCCAACTACGCAAACACCCCTGTTCTGGGACGTTGAATGAAGGCCGTCGGCCATTGCGTCGTCTGTGGTGAAAGGTAATGCCTGAAAATTGGTATCCTCGACACATTCTTGACGCTGTTGACCTCGGAATATTGAATTCCCTAAGGATTTCCGAAATGGAATGTCCCGTGCATCTAGAGTCAACAACCATTCCACTTTCAACGTCTGTTAATTCCCATCGGAAACCTTTTCACATGAATCGTGTAAGTTACAGCTTCGTGAAGTCACTGTCCTTTTATACCTTATGTACGCGTTACTACCGACATCGCTATCCCATGAATTTTGTCACCTCATTTCAGTCATTCTACTTTTCTGTTAATGCTTGTTTCCTGTTTTCCGAGGATTCTTTTCTGTTAAACGAAGCTTGTCTGTTAAAGTTGTTATTGTGCTTCTGAAGGATTGTTCGACAACGGGTCGTATGAATAAAGCGGAGAATGTACGTTACTATAGGAATTTCAGAGAACGTTCTGATACTCGTATCAATAAAGCGAGTCGGAGAACATAATTTCACCTGATAATGTTCGCAGCTTGAGAAAAAAGGTGAGAGAAGTTGCTCAGCGCGAAGAACATTCTCCGGTTTCGTACGAATAAACCTAGGGAAATTTCTTAGAAGCGGAGAACGTTTTCGGTTTTTTGAAGTGAGGTCTGTAGCATACTTCGAGTTGGGTAAGCTCTGTTGAGGATAAGTTTTAGCAGGATCCTTTAGTGAAAATGGTAGACTTCATGTTACTCGGAAGGCAAAAAAAAAGTTATGCATAGCCCGGAGAAATACTGAAGAGAGAAACTGTAGAAGTTCATACAGGTTCAAAATCATAACATTATTTCACAGGGACTGATGACCACAGCTGTTAAATCCCATAGTGCTCAGAGCCATTTGAACCATTTTGAACCAGGTTATGTTCACGGACGAGTCCGAACAGTGATTCTCGCCGGGTTTTCATCTGGCGCCAACCAGGAACCAGATACCAACCCCTTAGTGTCCTTGAAAGAGGCCTGTATGGAGGTCGTGGTTTGATAGTGTGGGGTGGGATTATGATTGGTGCACGTACACCACTGCATGGATTTGACAGAGGGACTGTAACACGTAAGGTGTATCGGGACGCCATTTTTCACCAGTATGTCCGCCTTTTCAGGAGTGCAGTGGGTCCCACCTTCCTCCTGATAGATGATATCGCACGGACTCACCGAGCTGCCATCGTGGAGGAGTACCTTGAAACAGATGATATCAGGCGAATGGAGTGGCCTGCCTGTTCTCCAGACCTAAACCCCATCGAGCACGTCTGGGATGCTCTCGGTCGACGTGCTTCACGTCTTCAAGCCCCTAGGACACTTCAGGAGCTCCGACAGGCACTGGTGCAAAAATGGGAGGCTGTACCCCAGCAGCTGCTCGACCACCTGATCCAGAGTATGCCAACCCGTTGTGCGGCCTGTGTACGTGTGCATGGTGATCATATCCCATATTGATGTCGTGGTACATTGCGCAGGAAACAGTGGCGTTTTGTAGCACATGTGTTTCGGGACGGTTTTCTCAACTTATCACCGATACTGTTGACTTACAGATCTGTGTCATGTGTGTTCCCTATGTGCCTATGCTGTTAGCGCCAGTTTTGTATAGTGCTATGTTGTGTGGCACCACATTCTCCAATCATCCGTAATTTATGAGCATGAGTGTATGTGGAATGTCTTTAGTATGTACTGGAGTCTGCGTTTAGCGTTCTTCCTGCTACCATCTTAGTGCAGCTTGTGATCTCGCATTTTTCTAAACTTGTGTTCACACAGTGTTTTTTTGTCTGCAAATTAGAAATGTTCCCAAAGATAAAGCTGCAAGAAGGCGACCATAAGAGAAAGAAAATGACGTTAGAAACGAAACGTAAAATCATTGGGAAACGCGAATGTCGTGTGAGCATTGCTGATTTAGCATGAACATACAATCGGTCTTTGTCAACAATTTGCACTATCGTCAAGAACAAGGACAAGATTAAGGAGACAGATGCTTCAATGTGAGTGACATGAGCATCTAAACAACTGTCTCGTATTCTGGACGATGTCGAAAGGTTCTCCTTATATCGATAAATGAAAAGCAATTGCAAGGCGACGCTATTAACGAGAACATAATTTGTGAGAAGGTGAGAATGATTTTCGCCGACCTTGTTAAGAAGACGCTAGCATTATAAGCGGCCTAAAAAGTGTTTATGGGAAGCTGCGGGCGATTCGAGTAGTTTAAGAGAAGAACCGGCATCCACAGCGCTGTCAGGCACCGTGAAGCAGCCAGCTCCCACACAAAGTCAGCTGAGAACTTCATCAGAAACTTCAAGATGCTCGTAGATTGTGACGATTATCTGCCGCAGCAGGTTTTTAATTGTGACGAGACTGGTCTATTCTGCAAAAAATTGCCGAATCTTACTGTTATAACGGCAGAGGAGAATGCATTGCCCGGTCACAAGCCAGTGAGAGACCGCCTCAAACTGTTGTTCTGTGGCAATGCAAGCGGCAATTTCAAAATTAAACCGCTGCTTGTTTACCATGCAGAAATTCCACCAGCCTTCCAGAAGTGTAAAATCCAGAAGATCAGGTTGAATGTGACGTGGAGGGCCAACAACAAGGCTTGGGTGACAAATGATCTTTTTTGTGATTGGATCAATGAAGTACTTGGTCCTTAGGTGAAACAATACACGCTTCAAAAAAAGTTTTGAATCGGTTCCATGAGTCCCTGAACTCTACAGAAAATTGGGATATAGATCAACATAAACATCATTTCCGCCCTTTTTATTGCTCATGAAAACCACACATTGCATGCTGTACCACCATACAGCGAGACCTTCAGACATGGTGGTCCAGATTGCTGTACACACCGGTACCTCTAATACCCAGTAGCACGTCCTCTTGCATTGATGCATGCCTGTATTCGTCGTGGCATACTGTCCACAAGTTCATCAAGGCACTGTTGGTCCAGATTGTCCCACTCATCAAAGGCGATTCGGAGTAGATCCCTCTGAGTGGTTGGTGGGTCACGTCGTCCATAAACAGCCCTTTTCAATCTACCCCAGGCGTGTTCGTTAGTGTTCATATCTGGAGAACATGCTGGCCACTCTGGTCGAGCGATGTTGTTATTCTGAAGGAAGTCATTCACAAGATGTGCACGATGGGCTCGCGAATTGTCGTTCATGAAGATGAATGCCTCCCCAATATGCTGCCGATACGGTTGCATTATCGGTAGGAGGATGGCATTCACGTATCGTACAGCCATTACGGCGCCTTCCATGACCAACAGCGGCGTACGTCGGCCCCACATAATGCCACACCAAAACAGCAGGGAACCTCCACCTTGCTGCACTCGCTGGACAGCGTGTCTAATGCGTTCAGCCTGACCGAGATGCCTCCAAACACGTCTCCGACGATTGTCTGGTTGAAGGCATATGCGACACTCATCGGTGAAGAGAACGTGATGCGAGTCCTGAGCGGTCCATTTGGCATGCTGTTGAGCCCATCTGTACCGCGCTGCATGGTGTCGTGGTTACAAAGATTGACCTCGCCATAGACGTCAGGAGTGAAGTTACGCATCAGGCAGCCTATTGCGCACAGTTTGAGTCGTAACACGACTTCTTGTTGCAGCACGAAAACCATTATTGAACATGGTGACGCTGTCAGGTTTCCTCCGAGCCATAATCCGTAGGTAGCGGTCATTCACTGCAGTAGTAGCCCTTGGGCGGCCTGAGCGAGGCAAGTCATCGACAGTTCCTGTCTCTCTGCATCTCGTCAATGTCCGAACAACATCACTTTGGTTCACTCCGAGACGCTTGGACACTTCCCTTGCAGACAACACGAGCCGTGTACCTCGTTCCTGGTGACGTGACTGGAACTGATCGGCTGTCGGACCCCATCCGTGTAATAGGCGCTGCTCATGAATGGTTGTTTACATCTTTGGGCGGGTTTAGTGACATCTCTGAACAGTCAAAGGGACTATGTCTGTGATACAATATCCACAGTCAACGTCTATCTTCAGGAGTTCTGGGAACCAGGGTGATGCAAAACTTTTTTTGATGCGTGTTTTCTTCGCATGTATCTGCCATTCCATGTCTTGTTTGTGATGGAGAACGGTCCTGCTCATTCTCCAGACCTTCAGGACAACCTCCTTGAAGAATTTCAATTCATGAGGATCCAATTTCTGCCTCCCAACACCACTCCGTTACTCCAGGGTATGGACCAGCAGATTACTTCTAACTATAGGAAGCTCTACACTACAGCACTCTTCGAGCATTGCTTTGAGTTAACTGAAACTACCAATCTCACTCTCAGAGAGTTTTAGAAATATCACTTTAGCATCAAGATGATGGAAAAGGCGTGGGAAGGAGTTACCAAGAAATCTCTCACTTCTGCTTGGAAGAAGCTTTGGTCGGATTGAGTTGTCGAATGTGACTACGAGGCATTTGAGTCAGTATCTGTGGGGCCTCTGGTCAACAAGATTCTGGCTTTGGCCAAGAGCATGGGACTAGAAGTGGATTACAATGACAGCGATGAGTTTGTGCAATATCACAGCCAAGAAATGACCACCGAAAAGCTTATGGAGTTGCAGTGTGTTTCACAGCAGGAAACTGTGGAGTTCTTCAGAGGAGGAGGAGGAGGTGCCAGTAACAACATAACAGCAATCTCCTGGCGCGATAAGAGAAATGCTGA
This sequence comes from Schistocerca serialis cubense, assembly GCF_023864345.2. Classification (NCBI taxonomy): domain Eukaryota; kingdom Metazoa; phylum Arthropoda; class Insecta; order Orthoptera; family Acrididae; genus Schistocerca; species Schistocerca serialis. The sequence continues at coordinate 164,457,291 of NC_064643.1, read as the reverse complement.
AAGCATAGGAATCAGTTATATCGTACATTGGAAATCATCACCCGAATAAAGCAATGGCTACGTGTGCTGCAAATTTATTGGCGATAATGCTGTGTCGCAATTTTGAGAGGTGTTGATGGTCGGCAAAAACAAATAACTATAGATATCTTCCTAGAAAAAAGAATTAAAGTATCGTGAATAATAAAATACGTAATACTGTATGTATATTTTCTTTGAATAAATGGCTTGAATAAGATACAACTTTTAGTACTTTTTCTGCATGGAACACATTATCGTATTTTACATTGTGGGATAAATTATTTCGCTTAACGAGCGTTAAGCACTACGGGTAAGATGCTGGAACGAATTATGCTCCCTATGTGAGGTTCCACTGTACAGTGTCGGAATTATATAAAAATAAAGTCTTCCGAGGGCGGGGTTGGGAAGAACTAGTTTTGATCATCCCTGAAGGAAAAGACTGTAAAGAAGAACATAGTTAATAAATGCTTTTTCGTTAAAAAGTACAGTCTCGCTCATATCATACAGTGATGTCTCCAGCATTCATCACCCAAAATGGTGACATAATACTCGCAGTAACGCAACATTGCAGACTGACCATGGAGCCCATACAATACCACGATATGGCTGCCCAAATTATTATGGAACCCCTGACATGTTTCACTCTTGGGACATAAACTCGGGCAGAAGTTGTAAACTGTGTGCAGCACGATTCATCCGACCAAATGACTTTCTTCCACTGCTCCATAGTCCAGGTTTTGTGGTTTTGGTACCACATGTACCCGTTACGGGTATTTCATCACTGATTAGTGGTTTTGGAATTACAGTTCATCCCTCAATTCTGAGCTCATGGACCCCGCTTCCTGTTGCTTTGGTGCTGACAGGGTTCACGTGTGCGAAATTCCGTTCTGCAGTGACTTTTGCAGCTCATGTTTTTGTCCTTTCCCCATACGCGGTGCCGGCCAGGGTGGCTGAGTGGTTCTAGGCGCTACAGTCTGGAACCGCGCGACTGCCGTAGCAGGTTCGAATCCTGCCTCGGGCATGGCTGTGTGTGATGTCCTTAGGTTAGTTAGGTTTAAGTAGTTCTAAGTCTAGGGAACTGATGACCTCAGAAGTTAAGTCCCATAGCGCTCAGAGCCATTTTCACCAACCCATACGCGGTATAAACGGCATAAATCTTCGATATGGTGTCTCCTGAAACGCCGAACGTTTGGCTACCTTGTTTATGGAAGCGTCCCCCATACGAGCACCAACAATTTGCCCACACTCGAATTCGCTTAGATCCGACGTAATGCACTCACTACTACACAGAACACTGTTCTGACCTCGACTCCCACTTGCAACGCGTTGAGCACACTGCACAGCTAGCGTTCGTGGTCAAATGCAACAGCGCAACCTGCTGGCTTGGCTAGCGTCTGCCTTTGTTTTCAAGCACGCAGTCCGCCTGCTTAGGCCGGTATTACGCTATCAAATTTCTTTGTCAAATATCTTTGTCCAATATCTTTGTCAAAGATATTTGATGGTGTAATAGGGAACTTTGTCAAATGTCGTCCAATATTTGATCAAATCTAGGACCTCGCTGTAGATTTGATCAAAGAAGTCGCTTGTCGTCTGTTCACTGTAATGTGACATGTTACCACATGAAGCGCTAGCATTGCTGCAGCATTCTGTCGTCTGTAGTGTTTTTATAAACATTGCAGGTAAATACAATTGGTGTGTGCCGACAACTACAAAATTAATAGAGATGTATTAAGCTGATGAGGCGCTTTACAACGTGAGGCATGCAGAATACAAAAATTGATTAAGAAGATTGGAGACCTGACCTGACCTAACCTAACCTAACCCTCCCCTGTAGCAAGCAATCGGAGTGCTACAGTGAGCCTGTCTTCTGCAGATGTAGCAGTTCTTAAGTGAATATTGTGCTTTGTGATATGAGGATACGCTTCATTGAGCACATACAGAAATTTATGCTCATCCATTCTTAAGTAATTGATGTACGACTTGACGTCCTCCACTATAAGCTCACGTACCAAGTTTTGTTGAATGCTTTTATCGTGTCGTCATAAAACCCACGGCTTCACCCAGGTATGTTTCCTTCCCCCCCCCCCCTCCCCATCCCACCCCACTTCTCTTCCACATGTGCACGCAGTGCAGCTGTGGTACATGCAACTGCTGCGGATAATAAGGTGTTGTCGTCAGCCATCTTGAACTTTGACGAAAAATATGATGACAGTGTAATACCCCTTCTAGCGTTACGTCAAAGATCTTTGTCAAATATATTTGACGGAATATTTAATCACATCTTTGATCAAATCTTTGACAAAGAAATTTGATAGTGTAATACCGGCCTTAGCTGCATGATTCGGCCAGAGAGCTGCCTGGCCTCTGTAATAAAAAAACTGAGTGATGGGATCAACAACTAACTTCACCAGATGTCATCTGGCGTCCGCTACGACCAAATACAACGAACAATTACGAACAAAATGCAAAAAAAAGAAAAGAATGGGTTCGATTCCCGGCCGGGTTGGAGATTTTCTCCGCCCGTGAACTGGGTGTTGTGTTGTTCTCATCATCATCTCATCCTCATCGACGCGCAAGTCGCCCAGTGTGGCGTAACATGAAATAAGACTTGCAACACGGCGGCCGAACTTCCCTGGACGGGGCCTCGGGGCCAACAATGCCATACGATCATTTCTTTTTTTTTTTCCAAGCACGCACTTCTTGTAGTATTTCCATATTTTTGTCCAACTCCTGTGCATTTCATTAGCAGTTTACTTTTGGACATGGGTATTCAAACTTATTTCGTTCTCTGAAATTATCTATTGCTTCTAGTCAGTGCTGTTTTTCTGGGGGAACGCTTTGTTGACTTTTTCATCAACAAAGTAATTTTTTTACGATGCTGAGAACTTGGAAGGGTGCCAAAGATTTATTTCATGGACGTTAATTTTTTACTTCATTTTTTCGTGTTGGTAATTGCAATACGAACGATACCAGTGCAGTTTTTGGTGGGAAAAGCGATGACATTGACTGTTTCAAGCATTTCGAAGCTGCGGCAATTGTTCTCGACAACTGAATCGCAGCAGCCAGTTCGACAAACATGGAGTGCCCTCGCCCGCTAATAGTGGGCGATGGTAGTGCTAAACGGATATGCGTACGCTCAAACGCGAGCTACCGACAGATGTCTCTACGGTCCCGCTAACATGATCCTTCGCGATTCATTGCCATCTTTATTTTGTTGTTCTTTATTCGTTTGCGTTTTCTGTTCCGTTTTTGTCGGTTCTGCGAAGGTTTACAGTGTGTCCTGTATTTTGTTGCAACTTGTAAGTTAAATTGGAGGTGAGAGATGAGCAGAAAACTAACAAACTATTTTACTTGAACTCCTGCATGTAACATGTTGATGACGTCATGGCTAATAAGCAGACGGGTGGTATCCCATGCTTCAGTTATAAGTAATTTTCGCTGCATTATATCCAATGTCAGAGTACCCTCAAACTTTTTTTTAGAAAAAAAGCGCTGCTTCTAGTTGGTTTCAGTACAGCATCAGATATTATTTTACTTTTTATATGATGATTCAACGTTGTAAATAACTAATTTTTTAATATCTCTTGTTTTGAACGTAAAAATAATGCGTTACCAGTTAAACACAGATTGTCATGACAAGCATTTTGCCTTTGTATTTAACTAAAATGTACCTTGGGTAGTGTGCAGTATTGGTCATGCGCGATAATGCAGGGATGAATAGCTATTTCGCGTACACATTGATTGGGAAAAATTTGTTAAGATTATATTACACTTTACCAAAGTATCTAATATGTAATATTTTTTTTTAGATTTTTCTAACTTATGACTCAAGAGCGACCAGGGACTAAGGTAATGTAATGTAGTGTGTGTGTATTTGAGAGGACCCCGAAATGAGGGGGGGGGGGGCGGTGAGGGTTGGCTGGCTGTAACAGACAATGCCTGTGCGACGTTTTGTTGCGTTGGGAATGTGGGAGAGGTATGCATGTACTTGCCCCACAGCCCCCATGCCTGTACTTACACCCCTGAGTGGTGGGATTTAAATTCTTTTTCTCTGAGTGCATCCAAGGTAACGCTAAAGACACTAAATTCAATGTGTTGGACTAATAGATACGACACCATCTACCACTTACAGAGAAATTAACTGAGGTACTGACGGCTCTGAGAAACATGGCTCGAGTCAGAAGCGTAACGAATGAAATGTAGGTGTGGATCTTACAAACATAATTGAATCCTACAGCTTTGTTATCCTTTTAAAATTCAAAGCAAGGTACTAGAGGGAATTAATATAGCATCTAAGGCCTTGCAGGTTGAGAGTACAGACGTTGCAGCTGCATATGGCCTCTTCTAAATGGCTCTATCAGAAATAAAGGTAAGTAGTTAGGGTTTACTCGTAAAGGATCGTCAACAACGTGGTCTTTCCTGACCGAGGACAAACTAGGGAACATGAAGTATGGATAACGAAATCAGCCATGTCCTTTTCAGATTAATTATTCCAGAATTTTCTTCAAGTGATTTGAGGGGAAACCTCAGGAAACCGAAGTCTGGATGGTCGGAACAGGATTTGTACTACCGTCCTTCCAAATGCGAGGCCAGTGTCTTACTACTGAGACACATCGCTTGGCTACTGTCAGGTATGGCTAGGATCAACCCCCAAGCGACCTGATTAAAACTTAAGTATCTGTGAAAGATGGGACGTTAGAGTAAATTGTCTAAGAAACGATTAAGAACCGTAAAGAGTCAATCTGATTTCGACGACGAGAAGCTGACAGAGCCAGAAGCTACAGTCAGAGTAATACTTTTTACTCAATGATTGACAACATTTATTCGCAGTAAGCCTATGTTACACAATGAGGTGACAATAATCATGGGATACCGTTACACTAAGTATAAAGAGGCAGTGTATTGGTAGAGCTGTCATTTGTACTTAGGTAATTCATGTCAATAGATTTCCGTCGTGATTATAGCAGCACGACGGCAATTAACAGACTTTGAACGTGGATGGTAGTTGGAACTAGACGCTTGGGACAATCTATTTCAAAAATCGTTAGGATGTTCAATATTCCAAGGGCTACATTGTCAAGAGTGTGCGGCGAATACGAATTTCAGGCATTACCTCTCACCACGGACAACGCAGTGGCCGACGGGCTTCGCTTAGCGACCGATAGCAGTGGCATTTGCGTACAGTTGTCAGTGCTAACAGATAAGTAACACTGCGTGAAATAACCGCAGATATCAATGTGGGGCGTACAATGAACTTATTAGTTAGAACAGTGCAGCGACCTTTGGCGCTAATGGCAGCAGACGACCGATGTGACTTCCTTTGCGGACAGCACGACATCGCCTGCAGCGCCTCTCCAGGGCTCGTGACCATATCGGTTGGATCCTAGACAACTGGGATGCCGTGGATTGGTCAGATGAGTCCCGATTTCAGCTGGTAAGAGCCTATGGTAGGTTTCGAATGTGGCGCAGACCCCACGAGGCCATGGTACCACTTTGTCAACAAGGCACTGTGCAAGCTGGTGGTGACTCCATAATGGTGTAAAGTATGTTTACGTGGAATGGATGGAGTGGAAGTCGTTGCCTTCGGTTACTTGGAGACCATTTACAGCCATTCATGGACTTCATGTTCACAAACAATGATGGAATTTAGACAGTGCGCCATGCCAGCGGGCTACAGTTGTTCTTGATTGGTAAAGCAGTAAAGGAAACAAAAGAAAAATTCGGAGTAGGAATTAAAATACATGGAGAAGAAATAAAAACTTTGAGGTTCCTCGATGACATTGTAATTCTGTCAGAGACAGCAAAAGACCTGGAAGAGCAGCTGAACGGAATGGACAGTGTCTTAAAAGGAGGATATAAGATGAACATCAACAAAAGTGAAACGAGGAAAATGGAATGTAGTCGAATTAAATCGGGTGATGCTGCGGGAATTGGATTAGGAAGTGAGACGCTTAAAGTAGTAAATGAGTTTTGCTATTTGGGGATCAAAATAACTGATGATGGTCGAAGTAGAGAGGATACAAAATGTAGACTGGCACTGGCAAGAAAAGCGTTTCTGAAGAAGAGAAATTTGTTAACATCGAGTATAGATTTAAGTGTCAGGAAGTCGTTTCTGAAAGTATTTGTATGGAGTGTAGTCATGTATGGAAGTGAAACGTGGACGATAAATAGTTTAGACAAGAAGAGAATAGAAGCTTTCGAAATGTGGTGCTACAGAAGAATGCTGAAGATTAGATGGGTAGATCACATAACTAATGAGGAGGTATTGCATAGAATTGGGGAGAAGAGGAGTTTGTGGCACAACTTGACTAGAAGAAGGGATCGGTTGGTAGGGCATATTCTGAGGCATCAAGGGATCACCAATTTAGTATTGGAGGGCAGCGTGGAGGGTAAAAATCGTAGACGGCGACCTAGAGATGAATGCACTAAACAAATTTAGAAGGATGTAGGTTGCAGTAGTTACCGGGAGATGAAGAAGCTTGCACGGGATAGAGTAGCATGGAGAGTTGCATCAAACCTGTCTCAGGACTGAAGACCACAACAACAACAATCGAGAGGTCAGTCGGTGGACAAAATCCCACACTGGCAACATTTTCGTAATTATGGACGGCTATAAACGCAGCATGGCTCAATATTTCCACAGGACATTTCCAACGACTTGTTGATCCAATGCCACTTTGAGTTGCTGCACTACACTGGGGAAACAGAGGTCTGACACGATGTTTGGAGGTATCCCATTCTGCCATCCCAGTCTAGAGTACTACTTTTTTACTCAATGATTGACACCATTTATTCGTAACAAAATATCTGGTTTTAACGACTGAAGTAAACTTGTTATAGACTTGTGCATAGGAATACAGTAGTTTCCCATGTCTACCACTTAAAATGAAAATCTTAAAAATGAACCACTGAAGTTTTTCAGTACATTTCTTTGTAACACTTCTCTTTTGTTTCCAACACAAATGATGATGATAAGAACTTCGTTCAAAGTGCAAATATAAAAAAATGTCTGGTGTATAGGGCTTGGCAGAGCTGATGTTGCATTACACGGACATATTTACTGCAGTTCTGAAGTGCTATCTATGGTCACAAGCGAGAGTGTTTAACATAAATGTTGTTAAATTCTAACCAGTAGTTAGAAGTACATAATTCAGCAACGTGCTTAGTAAACTACAAGATCCACCTTTCAGTTCAGTAACCACCAACGATCTTCAGCCCGCTACATAACAATCCTGAAGATGAAGTTCGGAGAACAACAGCTGACCCAAAGCAATAGAAGCAGTCAGTCTTCTTACGCTCTATTCGCGAATGGAATTGTTATAGGCTTTAATGCATGGTTCAACAAAAAGTATCGTCTTCCACACATGATTCAAAAAGTATAGACGAAAATGGACATGCATGACTTATAAAGAAAATGAAAGAGTATGATATAGTATTTTTTCTAAAATAATGTACAATTTAACACATACAACAATGAATAAAAACTCATTTAAAGAAGACAAGACATTATGTCTCTAAAACTGAAGTAAACTCCACCAGAACAAGTCATGAAGACCCAATGACACCGACCGGCCGCCATGTCATCCTCAACCCACAGGCGTCACTGGATGGAGTGGCATGTGATCAGCACATCGCTCTCCCGGCGGTTTGTCAGTTTACGAGACCGGAGCCGCCACTTCTCAATCAAGCAGCTCCTCAGTCTGATTAGGTCACTAAGCACATACGTTTCATTAACAGGTTTTAACATGAATATTCAAACTCATGTACTTCTTTGAAACTATCAGTTCATTCAGTTATTTGTCTTGCAGTACAGTAAGAGATGGTTTCATTATTTGTGACAGTTTTCAGTTTAGTACTTAATTAAATTTTAATGCTTCTATTCTGGACACAAGAGAACAAGCTTGGTACCTAAATACGTATTATGGTTTCTCATCGATTTAAGACATACCTAGGGTAGTATGCAGTATTATTATGCGCAATGACGTAGGAGAAAGAGCAGGAGATTAGTGGTTAACGTCCCATCTACAACGAGTACGGCTGTCCCCTTTCAAAGGAATTATCCCGGCGTTTGCCTGCAGCGATTTATGAAAATCGTGGTAAACCTAAATCAAGATGGTCGGAAGCGGGTCGGAGCCGTCGTATCTACTGTGCTAACCACTGCGCCACCTCTCTCGATAATGACTAGGAAATGTATGGATAAATCATGGAAAAAGTGTTAACATTATATTGCACTATATAAGTTATATTACAACATTCAGAAACAGTGAACCACTAAAAACAGGAAGTGTTGTGCAATAATCAGTCTCATAGTTAATATCACTTAGAATAAAGAAAAGACAACATTCACTTATAGCTGACTAACGTGTGGCGCATAGAAACACGCAACAAAAACTATTTATGCTAGCCTTCAAGCTCATGCCGTACTCTAGCAGAAGTTCACACATTGACAGAAATGACCACAAAGTCAACCAAATGCGCATGGTAGTGGCCGCATGGTGGGGCTGACTCAGAGAGAGAGCATAAGCTCTAAAGTTAGTATAAATAGTTTTGTGTTGGGTGTTTCTGTGCACCACACATCAGTCAGATATAGGTGAATGGTTATCTTTTCGTTATTTTACATACTATTCCATCATAAACATTACATCATTATTACAGTGGTGCTGCCCAAGATTGCTATGGGATCAGAGCAGGCTGGAACAACATAGGGATCTGAATAGCTGGCACAACATACCGTCACAGTTGACCCATATTTCTTCTGTAGCCATTTACCCCTTATAATGATTCCCAGATCTTGTTTGGATTATGTTTAAGTGTTTTCAAATGTATCTTAGAAATCACCTGCAGTTTACAAATAATGTATCAACTGTGCACTCGGCATCAACAATACTTCATCATTATTTTATGTACTCCTAGTTAATGCCCAGAATGTGTTGCAATACTTATTTCAGTTGTTTTGTAGTTTATTGGATGCAGATAAATGTAAACAAAGGAGCCACTTACATACGTAGGAATAGGAAATAAATAAAAGAATGGTTTCTTCACCATTGCGTTATATTGGAATTAGTTTATTTAAGTGCTTTGGGATTTACAATAGATTTGATCTTTCCATCTTGTGCAAAAACAAATTTTTCAGCTGCCCCACACATGAGCATGCAACATATGACTGACCATGTGCGAAGCATGGAGTTCCCAGCTTTAATCCACACACTTGAAGCAACTAACCATGTGCTTTGTTTATGGCCATTGAGAATTTTAGGTGAATGGGGAATCATTTGAAATGAAATGGCATGTCAGTGGAATGATACGAATACGTGGAATGAGCACATTTTTTTCCATTTGACTTGCTATGCAGGATTGTTCCTTAGTGTTGTTTGGTGTAAGTTTTTTGACAGCAAGCTTGGTTTCATAGCACAATTGAGGTAGATTAATGTTGCACAAAAGAATTATTGGCGTCTCAGTTTTGAGTGACAGTGGATATGGTGGGACACCAGGAAGATCCAACAAATTCAGAACTAGATAGTTTAAAATACTATCCACATTCACTATGTTGTCAATCTATTTGTAAGGCACAGTGTCACCCCAAATTTGTTCGTGGATGGTGTAGGTGATTGTATTACATATTCGTAAAGCCATTGTTGATTTTTGTGATTTGTGGCTACTTCTGGAAACAATTTCTCAATCAATTACTCGAGCGACAAAACAATGACACAAAATTCAATGGAAATGAAATATATTTTGTAATGCTATCAACAGTACTTTTCCGCTACCAATTTCCAATAGCTACTAATGTATTTTGAAAATACGGCTGGCACAGTCCATTGTAGATGTATGTGCTTACTGGCCTTTAGTGTGAGTTTATGTATGTGTCGCCAAAGATGTGCTGCTTTGAGGTAAATGTTGAGTTCATCAGCCAGTGTTGATTTGGTGTAAATGGCAGAGTCTGTTGTAAGTCGCCTGCTAATAAAACGAGAGCTCCACCGAACGGTTGTGCATTTCCTCACAAATCATGAAGAGTTTGATCAAGCGCATCAAGCGATTTATGTGTGTTCATTACAGACAATCAATTTGCAAATCTGCAATACTTTTGCCAAGCCAGGACCTTTTTAAGTATAGCATGCTTGAGCCTCTGTAAAATGCATATTCGGAGGTAATTTGAGCACTGAGTGTACTGTCTGGTCACCATCCAATAATGTAGTTGCAATTGAGAGCGGATTTTAGCTAACAACAAACTGGTGAGGAACATTTCTTCCTGTGCCACCAGGCCTATCAGGGAAAAATAGACCACCACTGCATTTATAACTGTTTCATATGTCAAATTTTGATGTGCAAGTAAGAGTTGTTCATTTGCTATTACAAATGCATGCAAGTTATCAGCGTCGAATTTTTGTTCTGTCCATGAAGCTTGCTCATAAAGGTTATATGAAGGATTTTGTGATACAACCACCCCAAGTTGAATGAGTGCCTCGTTGTTGATCCTTATGCATATGTCTTTGAAGTCTCCAGAGCCGTACTGAGCGAGGTGGAGCAGTGGCTAGCACACTGGACTCCCATTCGGGAGGACGACGGTTCAATCCCGCATCCGGCCATCCTGATTTGGGTTTTCTGTGATTTCCCTAAATCGCTCCAGGTAAATGCCGGGATGGTTGCTTTGAAAGGGCACGGCCGACTTCCTTCCCCATCCTTCCCTAATCCGATGACCTCGCTGTCTGGTCTCCTTCCCCAAAACAACCTAATCTTCAGAGCTTCATTGAAAACGCAGTCCAAAAACAGAATGGTATTACCGTTCCTGACGGTACAAATACAGCGAAAAGTATAGGTCAAGTTCTCTCTGAGTTTTTTTTTCTACGGATCGTCTGGTTTAGATGGCGAACATATTTTCAAGATAATAGGGAATAATATTGAAATTCATTGCAGATGGAACCTGACAGGTGTGTCCATTAATGTAGTTTGTGCAGTGTTCATCACTTTCAAGTAAAGTAAATTTTTGCAGGCTTTTTCTATGTTTGGCATTCTATCCCATTGATCCTTCTCAAATTTGCAAATGAAGTTGGACATTTCAGATTAACCCTTTTATTCCCAACTACTTCGAAAAAATATAATATTAACATTTTCCACATAATTAACCTTTATTATCACAGGAAGAAACGATTACAAGAAGACATTGGTGAAAAGTAAACAATCAATTGTTTTAAGTAGGTGATTGCACTTTGGAATATAAATGCACAATTTTTCACGAAAGTAACCTTTATTATCATAGTAAGCACTAAATATAACATGATATTGGCAAACAGTAAACAATCAGAGGTTTTAAAGAGATTGTTTCACTTTAGAACCCATGGCACCTACATCTTTCAACCACTCATCATTCCATATGGTATAACTGAACGCAAATTTGCATTTTTTTTCTGGACAAATGCCCACATCTCGAAAATTCCATTAACTCAGAGCGTCTAAATAAAATTATGGTCCTACATAACGAACGAAAAATGCCCTAAAATTTAATATCTTTTTTATCGCAACTACATACCGTCACAGTAGTTGCATTTCCATAACACTCATAAAAGCAGTAGTATAATCTGAAATTTGCATAACAATAATTTACATATACTTCCTTTCCCTGTCAATGACCTCTTCACTAGGACCATTATAAAAAAAAAAAAAAAACGCATGTCAGGATAACTTATCATCACGTAGCACAATCTCTGCATCGATTGTTGCTTTGACGGCTACTGCTACAACGCACTACATCTGTAGCAGTACATCCTTGTGTCACTAGAAGTCTGTCTTGCAGTTAGGGTTGTAACAACGCTCTTAAAAAACATCTATGTTGAGACATCTATGTTCACACAGAGACATCTATGTTCTCGCTTGGCATAGATGTGGCGACGAAAGGAAGATAGAGCTTTGCAATTTTTGAGAAAGGTGACTTCATGCCCTCCCACATTTCGATATGATCTCTTTTTATTGATGTAACAGGACACAACCGGAGTATCTGTTTCCAACAGATGCTGGTCACTTACGTGTCATGGTTTTGTGTGCCAACTGCTTGTGATATTTGCAGATGTCAAACTCTGAATATTCTTTGTTTGCCTCATCGGATGTGTCGTTCTTGATACGATAAATTCCTGTACATATCTATTTAAGGAACGAATTACCTTTGATTTAGCGATGGCACCTTTGAAGTGCATGAACTTGAACCTCAGGCCAGGAATTGTAGAAAATGCTTGAACGGCGGAGTGTCTTAAGTTGTTGAACCTGCTTGCCAGTTGTTTATTTATTTTGTTTTTATTTTCATTTGTAGGTGTCATTTTTTCAGCTGCATGCTGAACACAACTGGCTAACAGGATCACTTTGTTGCTTGCTGTAACGTAAGTGTTCCCTGAAATTTCTTTTGTTAATTTTTTAAACGGCCATAGCAATTCCGCCATTTCTTTGACAGTCTGACTCGCTGCTAGAAACCACTGGAAGAGTGTCAGGTCTATTTAAGAGTATCGCTCCCATAAATGACATAAACTCCAAGAACTCCATAAACTCCAAGAATCATTCTACCATACACGCCTACAAGCAAGAATTCCATTGCGTGGGGACGTCAAATATAATTTGGCCTTCTTTCAGTTCCGTTATAGCTGTCTTTTCCTTACTGGTAACTCATCATTTGTATTGATCGTCTTTTTAATGTATTTGACAATATGTCGGACCTTAGTTATGTTTGCATCATCAACGAATTTACTTAGGACTAAGTTAATCGTATGGATAATATAAGGCATACTTTTTTCACCAAACGTGTGCCGATTAACCTTCATAACAGCGTTGTCATTATCTGTGATGATAGCTGAATTTTTTTCAGTTCAAATATTCCACTCGCAGAAAATTTGTCAACTTTTCAGTGGTATTGAGTCAGCTCAAAAATACCTAATTGTTCCGCTGAGGAGTCATGTCTATAAAGTGAAGAGAAATGCCCACAAAAGACTCATTTTGCATTGTTTCTGGCCAAATATCGTAGGTAATACAGTAGTTTTAAGTTTCTTTATGTTTGTTTTAAAAATATCAGTCATTGCCTCATTTTTATCGTCATTCCACGTTTTTATTGTCTCTCGTCTTAGCACATTGTATAATGAACGTTGCGACAATGAGAATGACTTATAATACAGTCAATGATTGCACACAATTCGATGCAGACTACGTGAGGTACATGATAATGTTGTGAACTTCATATTTTACTTACATATTCTTTCAACAGCACAAAAATGACGAACGCAGCACAGCATGAATTACGAGACTCGATGTGTCGAAGGCTGATTATCCATTGCTGAACAATATAAATATTTTTGGACTTTATTCGTTGATGCATCGGCGATCTATCACCATTCAAAACATCGATGCTGACCTCAATATTTATGGACGAGGTATCGATGTTTTTAAAACTTCAATGTATTGTCTGCATTCCTACTTGCAAATTCAGTTGCATCGGTGGTTTCATGAGGACGGCACTGGTATTTACAAAAGAAAGTTTTTAAAATAGTGGTTTTAGTCAGAAACCACTGGGGCTCAAAGGGTTAATCAGCACCATTTTCAAGTAGTAGCACTCAGCATAATTTGCATGTACTATGCAAATAGAGCCCAGTGCATCCGAGAAATATACACAGTGATTTTATACACCATGTACAAACTCTAGGGATTGATCGATGAGAGGATAAGGTGCAAAAAAGGTCTAGTGAACTTATGTCCGGAAATGTGTGGTTTCCATGCTAGAGACCATTTATTCAATCATACATTGTTACAGCGACTGCACTGTACCATCAGCCGCAGTTACAGTATGTGTTGAAAATGGTTTCCATGTGCCTCGACACGTGTGTATGTATCATTGCATGTGCTGAATCACAGGTTCATGTCAGCCAGGCTGCATGAGAACAATGTCAAACGCAGTATGAATGCGCTGCTCCAGTGTCCCCACATCTGAAATGGCTCTGCATACACGATACTTTTGAGATGGCCCAATAACCAGAAATCACACGGGTTGAGATCCAGTGAAGGAGCAGGCCATGTAACTCGATCACCTTGTCTGATCCATAGAGCAGGGAAGATGTGATTGAGATGCATCCAAACATGAATGATGAAGTGGGCTGGAGCACCATATGTAGCAGCCACGTAACCATTCTAATGATCAATGGCATTTTTTCCAGCAGGAGAGGTAAAATCACCCGCAAGAAACGCGGATAGCTCCGGCATGTTAGGCGACGTGTAAGGAAGACTGGTCTCAAAATATGGTCGCCAATTATCCCAGCCCATACGTTCTGGCTGCACCAATTGTGATGATTCAGTCACCATACAATGGGGGTTCTGCATACTATCCCACAGATGACTGTTATGAAAGTTGGAGATACCTCTCTGCATAAAAGGGGTCTCATCTGTGAATAGGATGGATGACACAGATCCTGGAATCATATTTGTCTGGTGAAGAAACCGATGACAAAACTGCTCCTAATGTGGAAAGTCTGTAGCTTGTAAGCCCTGCACATGCTGTAAGTGTTACTGGTAATAACAACTGTCATGGAGAGTGTTCCAAATGATTGTCTGGTTTTTCCTGTACTGGCAGGGCAACTGCCTGGCACTGGCACCATGGTTGCCTTGCACAGTGTTAATCACGTTTTTCTCCATGTTTGGCGTCCAAACATTTTGGGTTTGTCCTTGATTTCCTGCTTCTTGAAATGACCCTGTCTCAGACAAATGGCAAAACACTGTAGCAAACAGTGAATGCTTTGGTTGTTATTGGTGGGGATAGGTCTCCTGACATAACCTCGCTGCCCGCTGTCTGTTGACATTTACCTTTCTGTAAGGAAACATCATGTTGGCAAGCTCTCAATTTGAATATGGAACCATTGTGTACAACGCTGTATCACATCCCCTACCAGCTGAGTCAGCAAGAAAAGTGAATCGGACACAACATTACCAATTACTGTGGCAGGAAGCTATGCATACTGTAACTTTGAATGCATG
This sequence comes from Schistocerca serialis cubense, assembly GCF_023864345.2. Taxonomy (NCBI): domain Eukaryota; kingdom Metazoa; phylum Arthropoda; class Insecta; order Orthoptera; family Acrididae; genus Schistocerca; species Schistocerca serialis. The sequence goes on along the minus strand of NC_064643.1, from coordinate 164,442,276 downwards.
GTACAACAGATATTAGACCATGGTCTCTGTAATGATGTATGATTGTATAAATAGTCTCTAGCATGGAAACCATACATTTCTGGACATAAGTTCATTAGACCTTTTTTGTTCCACATCCTCTCATCGACCAATCCCTAGAATTTGTACATGGAGGAAAAAATCAGCCTGTATATTCTGATAGTTTTCAACTTGCATACCTTGTTTCTGTTATTGAAATTTTTGTTACATAGTATTACATGTGTAGTACTTTGGTAGCTCTGTGTACATTAATGTATTGACAAATATATCTACTTGGCACAGCATAAAAAATGCTGTCAGAGATCTGCGTGTTGGTGCAACAGCAATATTTAATGATTTATCTTCTGTGAAATACCTACTGTTCGTCCATTTTCAGGGCAAAAACTAATATGAACGACATTAGGGTGTCGACTGTGAAATTCAGAATGCATCACACTGCATTGTCGGTACTGATGTATTGACGAGTTTGAAACTGTATAACTTAATCTGTGTTTGCATCTGCATTATTGACATGTAATGCTGCCATATCACTGACCATGTTGATGTATTTACATACGAGCTGTAGTGACTGAACTGGATTGCAGTTTTCCACATTTGTATCCACTATAAATGTTTTTGATAGCAAACTCAAATATGGTACAATCCATCACTTGTTGATTTCAGTATCAGCATTTCTCGTTCTGACTGTAACTGTGCAACCTCCATCATCTAGCTAGCGGCGTCACTATTGAGGATATCCGTTATCACCGACATGAATTTCATGTCACTGTTCTTGGATGCTGTACTTTCTCCTGCATTTGTTATCTGCCATGTATGGTGATTGTGAGTTCACAGAACCACAGGGTCCATGGACCATATATTTGGTGACAATACTGAACACCAGTCAGTCATCTCCATGATTTGGTATTTCTGCAGAAATTACATAAGCAATTTGAGCTGAGTGTGTTTTTGTTTTGAGTCCTATCAGAATGTGTTCATGAGAGAGACCTCTCTTTTGCCACTTCATAGACTACATCCAGCACCAAGTTTCACCACAAATGTGATGCTTCAAATTTAATCCTTTAATTTACTGAGGTTTTGTTTGAAAACATGGGCAGACACACTGTGTCAGTCAGATGGAGCTTGAATACACAACATTCTTTTATTTCATCCCATGCTGGCTTGCATGTGAATGTGATGCATAAGTGATGGCCTCTTGCACATATTGATGCACTTGTTGCAGACTGCCAATGAATGCCGATGGAAGAATCAGCATTTTTCCAATGTTGCTGATGTTTCTATAGTTTACAACCGCATCTCATAAATGAATGTATCCTCTGAATGCAATAATTTATTATTTAATCGAATGAAGAGATGTTCAGATTCAATTTTCACATACATATCTACCACATGTTGGTGAAATAGTTGATGACATTGTAGAATATGATTTGTTTCATTCTGATGTATCATTATGCAGTGTGAATGATAATACACTGCTGACACATTTTTATTGAGTTCATCATCAGTAAGAAATAAGTGGGGAGAAGTGATTGTAAAATCGGGAAACAGATATGCAAAATTTTGAAAGGATAAGTTTTTTGTTTGTTTTATGTGATGTAATGTGTGAAAGTAGGGGAAATGGTTGTATCTCAGAACAGTTTTACCTTGGGACACTTTTTATAAAAAATAGAGCACTCTACTGGCAACTCTAAGCACTACGAAATCAAGTAGGCAGACATTTTTACAGAGAGCATAGGAAGCCTTGTTGTATTTAGATGATGTCTGATGCCTGAGGAATAGTTTTACATATTTTTGTATTTGAAATACAATTAGCTATCATCCTTAGAAGATATAAAAAAAGTAAGTATGATTATTGATATTTCTTATATATAGTGTTGTATGGAAATGTTTAAGTAAGCTATTGATGCAATGAGTGATAAACATATGTGTTTATAAAGGTTAGGATACCGTTTTCTTTTACTGTGTACTTGGTTTTTGCCTTGGGTATTCTGGTTGTATGTTATGACATGTCCCAAGGTACAGCCAAACGTTTCATCAACAACTTTACTTATGTTCATTTTTCTTTTTAACGGGCAGAAGTAAGGTGAGACGGAAAAGAGAAAATTGAGATGCAGAATATATGGAGGCAGCTGCCAATGAGATTATTACCTGGAAACTCTCTTTATGAGAAGCAGCTGAAGTATATGGACTGTTGAAAAGTACTCTTTCTCAAAATCATTCCAAATATGTAGAATGCTATGCAAAGTTTTCAACATTGAGCAAGAATGACTTCTTTCTCATATAGTAAGGGCTGCACAATGGAACTTTGGTACGATTATGAATGGTATAAAGAAGTTAGTCTTCCAACATGCTATAGCTAACAGCATTAAATATCCAGTGACATGAGAACAACAGGAAATGGCCAGAAGACAATATTATAGAACCTTTCAGAAGTCCTACAAGAACAGAACTTCCCTAAGAAAACTGGAGTCAACTAGTCTAGCCCACTGATCAACTTGCACATCATCGTCATCTGTGTTGTAGATTTATGGAAATTTATGTTCAGTATTGGGAACCGGGGGAAGTGATCCGACATAATGATACATTTGGCCTTGAATTTTAAAACTTGTCATATATCGGTATTCGAATAATTTGTTGGCTCCAAATGATGTCATCTGAAATGCCAAGTAGTATTTGTGTTGTGGGAAGTACTTGGAATTGTTGAAATCGTGTGATATCAATGAAAACAGACATATGATATGCACACTAGAGTTATGACGTATTAACTTTTCTTCAAAATATTAACTTGCCTAATATTGCATTTGATGAACTTTCACCTCTGGGTTACTTTCTTGGTATTATTTTGGGCTGCCCCTGTAAGAACCTCTCATACCCAATACAAAAAGAGTCCAGAAAAATGTAGATATCCTCTGATAGTTAATATCTCTGGAACAAAATGACATATCATTGCAATTTAAAGCAATAGTGTAGTCCACTGTTTTCTCAACAGATCTTGGAGCAGGTTTTTCAACGAATGCCACTGCAGCAATGAATGAAGTAGGATTTTCATTTGAGCAATGCAAGGCCATACTGAAGTGGTTCTAGAAGTGTGAAAAGATGATGAAGGTGCAATGACAATGGCATAATGTGTACCGACTCAGCCACCAACATGTACAATTTATGGTGTTCAGGATAAATTTAAAGCTGACGGTACTGTTTAAGGATGTGCATAAGGAAAGGTCTGGTCAATCAAAAACGTCAAAAATTCCAGCTTCCAGCATTGCCGTTTTGCAACATTTTACTGTCACCTCAAAAATCTGTGAAGCAGGATGCACGTGCAAGTGGGGATTACCATCAAGCATACAAAAAATTCTGAAGGCTGAAAAGTGGGAAGTGTACATTCCAAGACTGCTGCACACTATGAATGAGGGCGACCCAGGTTGAAGAATGGAGTACTGTGAGTGCTTTCAAGGCATGCTTCGCAAGCATGAACAGTTTTCAAGAATGGTTATCTGCTCTGGCGAGGTACAATTCAAACTTAATGATACTGTAAACCAACCATACCTGCATGTACTGGGCTCGTGAAAATCCTCACGTTCATGTGGACACACATGATAATCTATCGGGTCTTAATGTGTGTCATCACGCAGTTTTATTGGTCCACTCTTCTTTGAAGGTACTGCAACTGGTAGAGGTTCATCTTCATATGCTGCAAACATCGATTTTACCTGCCATCTGGGAGGTGTTTGGAAACGAAAGATTTTATCTACAACAAGATGGTGCTCTGCCTCACTACCACTGAGATATCAAATCCTACTTGGATCAAAATCTATCTGGATGATGGATAGGTTGTAGATGAGTTGCTGAGTACCCACAACAGTCTCTGGTCCTTACACCTCTTGTCTTTTATCTACGGAAGCTCGCTACACTGAATGAGCTACGAGAAACCACTTAGGTGTCCTGTGAGGCTATAACATCGGCAGAGCTGACAGCCATAGTTCAGTCAACATTTCAGTTGTATCACATTGTTTGGCTGCTAATGGGGGTCATTTTGAACACATAAAATAACCTCCTTCCATGCAAGAATTGTAATGGTATGTCATTTTGTTACATTAATATTGACTATCGAAGAGTGTATATATTTTTCTGGACCACTTTGTATAATTGCGTTTATGTAGTATAGGAAAATAACACTACATTTGTTTGGAGCAGTGCTCCTTCTATTATCTTTCATAATAGCATTTATTTTATTTTCAGGTTTAAACATGTTGTTTAAAACTAGATGATACAAATCAGTAGTAGGGTCAGCTGGAAATAAATTTGTCAACCACAACAAAGTGCCATCCCAACATACCAGAAATGAAAAAGCACATGAATGAGATTCTGTGCAGAATGCCTTTCAATGGAGACATTACAGGTAGTTTTTGGGTGTTGTATGATGAACTCAAAGAGTGTGCTGACTTGTAAAGAAGATAGCACAAGAATTACTGAAACACTGGGAAAAGCTGAGCTTCGCTTTTCTTTCATTATACAAAGCTTGGCACATTCATAAACATGTTTGAAAATTATAGAAAGTGTAGGAATGAAGAGTTTGAAGAAGATGTTTCTCATATTTTCAATGTTATAAAACTGAGTGGAAACTGGTTGTGCAGTGAAGAGAAAGGACTTTACAGAAAACAAAGTGAAACAGGAAGCAAAAGTGTGATACACAACTGAGAAAGTGGCTACTTTGACAATTATCCATCCTTCAAAATGTTGAAGAAATTCATAAGATATGTCAACAAGCATAGTGCAAGGGTTTAATAATAGTAGTACTGAAGGAGACAAGAGTGGCAGAAAACGGTTTGCTATGAAATGACAGTATCAACCTACAAAATCTGCAGCCAAGTTGGAGTCAAAAGTGTTCCTCTCAACAAGAAAAGCATGAAAAATTCTTCAAAACTGAACTTAAGATGGAATAATGTACCTACACCATTACAATTGGGGATTTGGCATTGAATGGTCCAGTATGCAGAAGAAGTAGAGACCAGCTCAAAGAACTTGTTAGTAAAGAGGAATTCTACGTGCTATTCAGGAGGCTAGAAAATTGACAATTGAGAATATTAGTTGATCTCTAAGGATTCTTCAAGAACTCTGCATCTCAGAATTTTGGCTTGTGAAAGTGGACCAACTGAGGGTGTCTTAACCAGGTTGCAGGCCCTCTTGGATGAATAAAGTGCATGAAGGAGTGTCAAATGATTATTTTGGAACCCACAGCACTCAGTTCAGGGCAAAGAAGTAGTGTAGTTGCTAGACTCCAGAGAGAGTTCAGACAAAAAGGTCTAGCAGAGCCTCAGTTTATAGGGTGTCCTCATATTCTATGGTTCTATGACACTTAGTGGATTCCTTACTCCAACAAAGTTTGCTGAAGATATTTTTGCAGCATATGGAGAGTTGCAAACAAGCTATTCTGGCTCAGAAAAGACACATACATGAAAACCCAGGATGGAGAGACGACTTCAGGTTTGTTTTTCAACTCTGTGAAGGGTATAATTCCCATCAAGTTTAAGTAAAAATAGCCACTAATCAAAGGCAGATGCTACTTTCCCTTCATAGAATCAGGTGGAATTCATGGGCAGTCTCTGTACTGATTACTTATTTTCTCCTTCTGAAATGGAGGGATCAGCTCAAAGCTATTTGTGACTTCATTACAACTGCATGGGCAAAGGCATGGATTTCAAATCAGCACTATTTTGAGGACACATATGATGAGCTGCATACTGCTGTATCCAAACTGAAGTGCCCTAAGCCTTTAAAATCTTTTTCTACTCACTGGAAAAATGAAGTTTCCATGCTTGTAGTGCCTCACTCAAGTATGGTGGTCGATCAAGCTATAAAGCTGATGGAAAAGGTTCACAACACTTGTAAAAGTGACAAAGTCTTAACAGCAAGTTCACAAATTTAAAACCTTCTTGTAATTTATTGTATACTATATTTCCTTTGCAAATGAAAGCTGTGTAAATTTGTTTTATGTACTCCCATATAATACAATATACTGTTAGGTGCAGTAGCATTTTTCACAATTTAACAAAACTGATGACTTTTTTGAGAGTTTTAGGCAAAAGTTTAAAGCTTGCAGTCACAGCCTTTTAAATTTGGAATAAATTACAACCCTAGCACACACACTTCATCCATTTGGCCTATGTCTACACTTGGATTGAGACATTAGTCATATTTGTCATTGTATTGGAATGCAGCGAGAGTAGAGTCAACATGTGCTGTCAAGTAGTACAAAAATGTCCTGCATCCACTCTGTTCATTGTCGTGCTGATTCCGATACATGCAGATGAGTAACTCATAAATCATCAAGTAAATTACTTGCTGCATGTTGCCCTTCTGATTCCAAAGCACATGATTGGGCATGTCTTATACCATGAGCTAAATTTCTTAGCTGTGTGTTGGTCTCCCGACTCTGATGCACATGACTGAGCAACCTGCAAATGATCTGATTCGTTGCTCACTTGGAAATCTTCACTTCCTTGAGAAGCACCTAACTGCTTTCTCTTTCATGCCTGGCTGGTAGATCTACCAACTGATGTGCATTTTGGAGGCATGACTATTTTCATGGAGGAACCTACACCAACCGTACAAAGTTTCAACTTGATCAGATGAACTAATTATTTGCTAATGTATGAAAATTATTGTATAAGCTGCTCACTTTGTTAAACAAACTGTTACACATCTTACATGCAACAGCTTACAGAAATCGCACCACATAGAAGATGAGATGTCACGAATCTTGGCATTGTCTTTGTTGCAGTTGATTTTAATGGAAAATTGATACATTGTTTCTGGAAAAGCTATACAGCTACAATCCTTTTTCAGACAATACCAATCTCTTTGGGAGCAGACAGACAAACATTAATTTTCATGTAGATAAGGATTACTAAGAGATGCCTAATGTTTCAATCACCTCCTGAATGTTGATGGAGGCTATTATCTTGTCAGCAAATCTGGACATGAAATAAGTTTAAAGTCTGTGGTGCCCATGAGACTGTTGTAAGTTTACGATCACTTGTCCAGTAATCAGTGATCATTAAAAAGTGTTACACAACCACTACATCACTCTCTCAGGCCTTTTTATGTCATTGTGGAAACGCTTTGTCCCTGCCAAACGTGTCCCACGCACTTTCCGACAGTTACCTCTAGAATTCACTACTATGAAAATATACTGGTGACCCCACAGCACTCTACCACAAAGCGCACACCACATTACAGTGGGATCAACTTCAACAGTTCAACTAATGAATATAAATTTTGTTCTGATATATGTAAAAGTTTATAAAATATTTGAGGTGTTTATGTCCTGTGGAGCATTATACCTTTCTGTGATTTAAATAGTAAAAATGTTTAGTTCATTGTTGCTTTTGCCACAACATTCTGGGAAAAATGACATAGATTTTACTCCACTACAGGGGAATATGCCCAAAAGACTCCACATAAACTCAATGGCACAACTCAGAAACAGACACACAACTTTGCTCAAACATTCAGGGAAAGGCAGATATCTTCATTCTTGCACAGTGAGATCAGATACCACATTCTGGTACGGAAACAACCCGGGCGATATAAAATGGTAACACATGTATCATTTAACTTATACTGAAGTACAAGAATTATTTCATGAAGTAAAATGCAACCAATGATCTTTGCCTTTCTTTCAAATATTTTATTTTAATCACACAAGACAAGAGCCACATTTTGACAATAGTAGAAGTGTAATGTACTTAAATACTGACAGAAATATAAATATCAAGAATATATAAGAATTTTACATTTTCTTATAAATAAATTTTAAAAATATTCAAAATAATTTTTTTCACAACACCTTATGTTTAAAAAACAATGGAGATCAGAATTTCACCAGTAGTAATTTTACTCCTTCTCAGAAAGTAAGTGCAGGAAATGTTCACAGAATCATTCATCAGATGCTCCCTGCTATAAGTGCAAGTGGAGCTACACATCTTATGTTGATAAATGCGGCTCTGACAATTAGTAAAAATTAAGCAACATGAACAAAACAATAAATGAATCCACATCCAAAGCTTAGCAATAGGAGCACATTAATTTGAACAAAAGAATTTCTACCACACACAACATTTAAAGCACAACCGCATACTTACAAATCTACACCATTAACAACAGATAAATGGAGCACATATATATATATGTGTAACACTGCTAGCTAACACAGATTCCTTCAAAACGTGTTGCAAAACATATTGATTAATAGACTGTCTTTCATAGATGAAACTGACAGATCAAGGTGAAGGTATGTTCTGAATCATAAAAAAGGGGGGGGGGGGGGGGGGGGAATAAGCCAACACAGATAAAAATTTACCACATATCTAATAAATCAAATTTTTCTCACAACAAATATGTCGCTGATTCCTTCTTTAATATCATATTTGACAAGTAGATGATAAACTTCAGGATGTCCTTCAAAATGCATCAAAATATAAAACAAAATATTTACTGGAAATCAAGCTCTTTGAGTGACACAAGAATAGTAGGCAATCAGAAACACTATTCATCCACACAATAAAAGAAATAAGTGGAGGGGAGAAAACTGTTTCCAGATTTTTGTCCCATTTCTAAGTCAGTATTTTCCTCAAAAAACTCGTTTCAAATTCACGAGATCTTTCCTCTCAAATTCTCTCTTTACCCACTGATTTAATAGTTAGGTGCTGTTCTAAATACTATTGCTCCATGTCATATTGAATCTCTTCCATCTGCTCCATATTGAATCTGGAAGCTAATTCTGCTTCCTTTTTATTTTTCCAAAGTTTCATATCTTTTGGGACAGTATTGAATCATAACTAAAATATCAAACAGTGTAGTGCATAGAATGCAAGTAAATTGAATGCAGTTACCAGAAACATGCTGCAATAAAACAATAAGCATGATTTTGACTTTGGTCATTTTATTAAGCTAGTCAATTGTTTTTCTGGTGCCAAGAGCTCTCTCATCAGTGCAATGTGCTGTCTACCTATTTGCTCTATTTCTATAACTATTTATAAAAGCAGTTAGCCTTTGAAAAAGAGAGTTTTTGTATGAGCCAGTTTTAACTTGACACAAGCATTTACTGCAACATACTGCTACAGTAAAGAGCAGAAAAAATACATCTCATCTCAGAAAACATATTCTGTCACTCATCATTTGAGAAATCTTAAAATATTCTTAGGTTTTGCTCTCAATGATATGGTTCACCAAAACACAGAAAGGTATGTGATACCTGAAATGGTTTATGTTTTCTGCCATGAATGAGGCAGGTAGAACCACTTGTTAAGTAACAAAATGATGCTGGTGTGCATCTTATTTCGTCATTTTTTAATGAAATAATATTGTTTCCTGCTGTTGATGTTTACTTTCAAGTGAGAGAATGTGTGTGGATTATGAATAATATAACTGCTGACAGTAGTGCACACAAAATAACATGATGATGGTAATAGGTTAAAACTGATGCGGAAGTGCAGGATAATATTTCTAGGAGATGTTCAGAATACAGGAAGTGGACTAACTAAGGATCCACTATGAACAAATTACTGTATTTCATGATTCATTTACTGCTGGAAGGAACTGTCCAGAACATAGTTATTAAAACAAATAAATAATAATTTTAAGCATGAGTAATTCTGTGATATCCTTGTGCAAACAAAGTGACATGAAGGACATATTAATTTTTGTCTTCACAGCCTTGTTCCATTTGAATGTCTGCTAGAGCACGCACAGCATTATATACATACACTTACAGTCAATAATATTTACATATGCCAAGCATGTTTTAACACATATGTATCATCACTGGTGCCTTAGAATTACATATCACCAACTACTAAAACTTGTAACAAAGTTACATAGGTAAAAGAATAAGTAGGAACAAATTAGAGCCCTATTACCTGCAGTGTTAGATATTTATATAGACCAATGTTGAAAGTTTATACTTGACTATAGATTCAATATTATATAATAGTGCATGACTCACAATGCACAACCCATACTATATTGCACAATAAAACCCTACACCAGTACACCAGTAATGCAAGTATCTCTCTCTCTCTCTCTCTCTCTCTCTCTCTCTCTCTCTCTCTCTCTATAACATTTTGCTTTAGTATGTCGTCAGATACAATGAGATTTTTATGTTTTCTTTTATTAGCCCAAATTACAGCCCATTTAATGACAGTTGTTGCCATTCCACTGCTCAGATCTTTTAAAAGGCTGCTGTGCTTGACAAGAATTGGGGTAAAGTAGAGACTGTGATACTACATGTGTTGTTTGAGCCATGATATAGTGAACATGCATCTGGCTTTGTACTCAATATTATGACTTTAATGTCTTATTCTTGGCCACATTTTAAAATGTAAATCTAACAGACAATTTTGATTGGAAGAATTTCTTGCATCAGAAAAAATTGGAGTTACAATTACCCCCTCAGTTACAGATGAATAACAGAAACATTTACTGGAAAGAAAACAAACTCAGCATCATAAAATAACCACAGTTCACAGTATGGACTAAAGAAAAAAGCTATTGTAAAGAAACTGAAGTTGGTGCTGGAAGCAGTATGCTGTTACAAAAATATGAATGTATCAGGCATACAATGAAGCAATGGTTAGTTTACATTTTTTGGTGCAGAAATTTGTATGAGACTAACACTGTAGTTTTACAGCAGCAAATTAACATTTAAAATGAGAAATAATACACAACAGTCAAAAAGATAGGAAACAACCTCTCTGGACACATACTTTTCATTTCAGTTTCAAGACAAACAATAACTTAACACAATCTGTGGACACACATTATATTGAGAACAAAACCATGCACCAAACTTAAAAGCCATAAAATCTCTCTTTTACCTATTAGAATAAATGTAAAAGAGGGCAGTTGATTTTCTAACTTCACATTCAATGTTCCTTTAGGCATCACCCACATTATAACTAACTGCTTACTATGTAGCTGCCACTTAAAGCAAATTTGGTCCCTGTCTTTCCTTGACACTTATTAAATAAGGGGCTGTGGTTAAAAGATGGTCTTGCACAAAAATAAAATATTAACAAGGAATTACTAGATACTGTAACTCTTTCCAATTTACTTTTTTTTTGTGATCTGCACCATGATGATTTAAACACTTCTAAAGAACAACCATTAGGTACACCAAATTACCAGAGCACACTCCATTTGTACCTCTCACCCCTCCCCACAATCAATAAAATAAATAATAAATGTGTTTACAATTAAAACGGAGTGTTACTAAAATGATACATACAGATTGAGCTTGAAAGCACTCAATGAGCAACTTTGAAGTTATACATAACTGTAACTATCTAAAATTCAGTTTCAGTTACCTAATCTAAGTTGAGGGGAAAAAATTAATAAATAAAATGTGGAAAATGATTAGCAGAAGTTTGTGAGTGTTATGAAGGTAATGAGCATTGATGCCGGACTTCTCTGTGTAATTGTATCAGGTTATGTGGACAAATCTAGAAATAAATTGTTTTGGGAAAATCATACCAATAATGAAGTGTTAAGTAATTTTGTTATTCCCTGATGTCATTAGCAAAAATAATTTCTAGCCTTTAAGTTTTCTCTCTGTTTCATTTCATTCTTTAATTTCAACTGGATGTAGTTTTTGTTTCTATACACACCAATTGGTATTAGCAAGTCTGAGTAGAATGAAATGAGACTACTGCTTACATTACTATGGAACTGCTTATCTTAGCTGTAGTGCAAATGCCCTGGCACAAAACAAATACAATACAGCAAACCATAAAGAAAAAAAAATAAAGAAAAAAAGAAGCAGGCAGTGAAAGCCAGATTTATTCTGAGTTATTAAAAAAAATTAAGGTCCAGAATCAGAATCAGAGCTACATCCTTCAATAAAAATAGTTTGGTAGGCAAGTATGCAATTATTCTCATTGTATTTGAGAAAAGATGAACTTGTGTGCAACAACAGTAAATAAATGACTTTTCTTGACATAATCTTACTGATTTGCCTCTAAAATAAAATGATCTCCATAACTGAAGAACCAATGTACCTTCCACAAAATCATATCCACTCTGAAGAAAGAGTGAATATAGATGACCAGGTATTGTTAGATTTTTTTAAAAAATACACAGTGTCAGCACACACATGAGACAATTTAAAATACCTCCAAAATTATTCATATTAGTTAAAATGTGTATTGAAGAAATTTTCTGCCATATTAAAGACACCAGTAGCAGAAACTGAAAATTTTGAGCTGGACCCTGGACTGAGAGAAGGGGATGCCATGATATTTGTGGTGTCACCGCCAGACACCACACTTGCTAGGTGGTAGCTTTTAAATCGGCCGCGGTCCGGTAGTATACGTCGGACCCGCGTGTCGCCACTGTCAGTGATAGCAGACCAAGCGCCACCACATGGCAGGTCTAGAGAGACGTACTGGCACTCGCCCCAGTTATACAGCCGACTTTACTAGCGAAGCTACACTGACCAATACGCTCTCATTTGCCGAGACGATAGTTGGCATAGCCTTCAGTTAAGTCATTGCCTACGACCTAGCAAGGCGCCATAGCTTTGATAATTAATTTTGTGAAGCATGTATCATCAAGAGCCATGTTCTACAAATGTGAATTAAAGTTAAGTATTACAAGATTTTCGTACTTTATTGCAATTCTCAAGACATTGTCCTGTTCCAGACCTCACGCCAATCTGCGTGAGCTTAACGCGTGCCTTTCGGCTACTTCCGAGTGGCGTGGCTGTCTTGCTACGCCACTACAATATTCATATTTTTAACCTCATTTTAGAGAATACTGATGCAGAATTTACTAAGACTGACCACAAAGCAAACCAGCTGCAGAATGCAAACATTACAAGATGTTCTTTTCAGAACAGAAGTAATCAGAATGATGCAAAGCTATTATTAAATTGCTGATAAAATAGGTGTACGTTTCAATGAGGAGAAAAGAGAACTCCAAGTGATAAGTAAGGAAAACTTTGGAGATAGATGGATTAATGTTCAAGAGAGCTGACCACTTCAAGTAGCCATGGAGTTTCTTCAGCATGAACAACAGAACAGATATAAAAATGTTCCATCAAGTTTTGGGTGTGCAGCCACAAGAATTGTCCTTCTTCTTCTAATATTTTGGCTGTATAATGTTCAGTCATCTTCAGAGTGAGCTGCAAGATTGCTGCTCCAGTGCTCGCTTCGTCCCTTTATACTCGTGTACTGCACAACTGCACATGTGGCCACAGGTGTAAATGCGCCAGAGACGTTTGTTGGCGGCAGAGACATGCACAATGCATGAGTTACATCTATGACTCGGCAGTCGATCTGTGTTGGCATGTCGATATATCACTGTGAGCTGCACTGTGATGACATTTTTGTAATTTTATTACACCAAGTGCCAGATTCCATGATTTATCAAGGTTGAAACCACTATCTCTATTAATTCAATTCATAGTCAAGCGAATCTCAATTGCCTCCTTCACTATCAAGTCCCAGAAAGATGATGTAGTTGCCAAAATTTCGACATTGTCATACAACATACTGTGACCAGTGTCAATACAGTGCTTTACCACTGCCAACTTGTTAGATTGTAAAAGTCGTGTGTACCTCCGGTGTTCTGTACATCTTTCTTGAACAGTACCAGTTGTTTGTCCAGTGTGAGAGGGGCCACATTCACATGGAACTTTGTAAACTCCAGATTTTTGGAGCAGCAAATCATCTTTGACGGAGCCCACAAGAGCAGCTGTCTTGGGTGAGGACAAAAAAATCACGTTTACTTTGTGTCTGCTGATAATCCGTCCTATTTTGATGAGAGGCTACCCACATATTGCAGGAAGGCCATCGATTTAAAGGTTTCTTCATCTTCTTCTGCTTTCTTTATGGCCTCTTTTGGTTTCATTTTCAGTGCCTTCTGTATTTGCTGTGGGGAGTACCCATTGTCTTCAAACATTCTTTGTAAGTGGGAAAGTTCATCTTGCAGACTGCTTTCGTCAGACATAATATGCACTCTATTGGTCAAAGTTCGGAGAATACTCATTGTCTGGGCAGGATGGTGGCAGCTATTTACACGTAAATAGAAATCCTTGTGCGTCGGCTTCCGATACACTTCATGTCCCAAAGTGCCATCCTCTGTGCGCCGAACCAGAACATCCAAGAATGGAAGGCATCCCTCCTTTTCAATTTCCATTGTGAACTTTATTTGATTGTGGAGAGAGTTCAGATGTCTTAAGAAGTCTTGCAAGTTATCTTCATCATGCGGCCAAACTACAAAGGTGTCATCAACATATCTACAGAAAACCATGAGTTTCAAGTCAGCAGATTCAAGGGCCTTATCCTCGAAGTCTTCCATAAGTACCTTCGTTTATCAGCGCCATCCTCGACAATTAAAGCTTTGGCAGTATTTACATTTGGAAAGCCTAAATAGTTTCCAAAATTTCCACTTCTTTATCACTTTAATAATTTCGTATGTATTTTTCTGCAACAGACTTAACACTGTTTCGTTAATTTATCTTGGCGGGGGAAAAGATGGAGGTAGAATTTCTGGTCTTCAGCAAGCAAAAAATTTTGTACTGTTTAAAAATCCATTTGAAAGCAGATGACACTATCCTAGCTTTTTGAAGTATTAGTTCCTTTCTCAGGAAGGAGAGAGGAATTGTTCGGGAAATTTAAAAAATACAAAGCAAGTCACTCAGATCCTAGGAAGAGGTGGCCCCACCTGATGTGAGGACAAAGCGAGACCTATCCATCTCTCCTATCTGAGGAAGGAGCTTATAGTTCTATACATTAGGACAGTGCCTTTCCCTTCTCCACCTATTTATCGGAAATATCACTTCTTCTTGTCTCCTGTAGGTAATTCTGTGTCATAATTTCATAGTTTAACATTGTTTGTTACAGTACATCCATACTTATTTCTCTAACTAAAAAGTACCATTTTTCTTCAGTCAGGCACTTTTTTTCATTTTAACACAATTCATATTTTATACAAATAAACTCCATTAAGCAGACTGTTACAAACATCCTACAAGGAATTTTTCTCTGCATTTGTATTCTCTCTTTCACTAAAAATTAAATACAAAACATTAAATATTACACACTGCAGTCACATGGTTTATCCAAAACAATACCCAAGGCTCCTCTCATATGTCTATCAGTCAAAGTCACAATTTCATAAATTCCAGGACACCATACCATAAAATCCAACAATTCCATTTTTCTTTTTTCTCCAATAAGAAATAGTTTTATGAAAACATGAAATCTCCAGCTTTAAATTTTTATTTTATGTGTACTTTTTCAGTTTTCAAACCAATATTATTAAATTACAAGAAAAACACCTCTTCTTATGGATAACCTGCTTAAAAAGATTGAAGTATTCTCTGAGCCACACAAACATTATGACTGCTTCCAAAATATGGTTCAAGGTTCGCTCCAACAGACATCACCATTACCTAAAGAAGTGATATTTTTCACCCACATTACATTTATTCATCATCCTGTAAAACCATTTTATGAAATGTAAGGTATGGTTTCTCGGAAACCATCACATGTGAGATTTTCTGGTCTGTTTCTCCCCTCTTATCATTAAAAATATACAACACGGAGGTCAGGAGAAAGCAACCTCAAATCTATACGAAGACAAAAATTCTCAAGTGTTTACATGAAATTCTAACTATAAGCAATAAAAATTGAGACTTTTATAAATATAAAATTAAAAAATCACTTATTTATATGCTTAGTCAGGTACAACATTTGTTACATGACACACCAATTTTACTACTACAAATGAAACAGTTTTGCATTACAACAGAAACATCTCTATAGTTTCTATATGTACACATTTAAATTTATCAACTATACTTGGTGCAATACACTCAGATAAAATAAACACTTTATTTTTGTAAACAGATAAACACTTCCTGATCACAGCCCAAAGAAACTAAAAATATGTATAAATGTCCCAAAAATCATTATCTGTTTGGTAAAAGAAGCCTCGGCAACTGGTCAAAGAGTGAGCAATAAGATCAGATGATGTAGAGCAAAATGTCTAATAGTTTTGTGCTTCCGTAGCTGTTTCAAACAATATTACGTAATGGCAAATTATGTCTTATCATGACAGCAGACAATGAGAGATTGAAAACATTTGTCATTAGTGAACCATTGGGTTGGTCTTTTCCCCAAAACATCAACATAAGTTTCCTTTGCACACTAGGCATTAGAGATGTGACAAATTTTATGACTGTGATGGGACTTTAAGTGCCTATCTAATGTGATCAGCAAGTGTTAAATCAATCTACAGTATAACATATAAAACCCACTTAACTGGCCCAGGGTTGCTACATCCCCCTTAGAGAATTTCCCTGGGTAGAAGGATACCCTAGATAAGTGTGTTACTGAGGAAATGAAATATACGGGGTAGACTAAACCTAGTAAGTGAGATCTGATTCCTGATTAGGAGTGGCCTTTACTCCAGAGGAAAAACCTCTGGGGCTACCAGCCTTAGTTTCAAGACTGAAGATGGCATGATGACCATCTTCCCAAAAGACTCATGTGCTCATGCGTGATGGAAATTACTTCAATGGATACAACATGAGCTTAACAGTCCCCCACTAGGACGACTGATGCAATTGGGCTTTTGCATTCTAAGGTGCCCAAAACATACTGCAGTAACGAAGAGACAGGGTTTCCCAAAACCTCAAAGTAGATATCAAGAAGAAGCACATATACTCACACTAAACAAAAATACACTAGTTAAGAGAGATTATTGATTCTGACTCTCAGATCTGTCAACAAAGCATAAATAGGCATGCTCCTGTGAACATAAAAACCCTGGAGATGTTAAAGAGTTCTGAGAAGAACCTGAGGATGCCACATTCAACATATCTCAATGTCATGTAATAATTCTGCTACATGATATAAATGTACAGACAGACAGGGGAAAGGAACTCTGAAACATAGAAGGTGGTTTCTCAAAAGACAAAATGAAGAAAAGCTTACAAAATACTTCAGGCTATTCAGCCTAAAAAATAGTAACATGATGTTGAAAGACTTTTCTAATAACATGAGGACATTGCTGTCACCAAACCAGGTGAATACCAGCTGGATAACAGCCATCAGAAAAAAATAACATGAAAGAGGTACTGAATGTTAAAGTCAGAAAAGGAAGTGAGATAGAATAAGATCATTATCTCACTTAGATCAAGGTGAAATTTTAATCTAACAAAAAGAAATGGGGCAGACAACAGTAAACTCTGAAGCAAATAGACAATGAATAACTCAAAAGTAACTGGAAAATATAAGAAGGAAAAAGAGAGGTATGGGACATGGAAAGATATTGAGTAACACACAGGAAACATCAGAAAGAATTGATGGTGGAAGCAAGAGTGAGAAAGCAATCTGGTAAATAGTCAAGAAGCCTGGAAGTGGTGGACTGGCAATTAGATGGGGTGTAATTGAGATTGATTTAAAGCACCTAGAAAATGGACGACAAGAGTACACTGAGGGGTCAAAAGACAAGCAGACCAACCCAAACAAGATGAATTAAAAGAAAACTTTAGAAAAATTAACATGGGTGCATTCTGTATGTGAATGAGAGATAATTAACAACCAGAGAACAAACTAGCAGACTGGCAGTAAATATTAAAGATAATATCAAACTCTGTTGAACACTGCAGTACTACAAGAGAAACAAGAACCAAGTGCAGCTAAGGAATATGAACAATCAGAAGAGGTAACAATGGCAATCCAGTGGTTCAAGAACAATAACACAACATGGGAAGATCAGGAATCAGCTGAAACGATAAATGTTCAATAATAATATGGTAGTAAATGCCACTACTCATAAAAGATATCTGGGAAAAGGAGAAAATATCAGATGATTGGAAGATGGAAATCATGTGCCCATTACAAGAAAAGGATAGCCAAAAGGCTTTAATAACTACAGAGGAATATCTCAGGTATGAGTCTCCTTCAAGATCCTCTCAGAACTCCTGGTAAACAGAGTTAAAAAGCACACAGAAAACCAGATTAGTAGGATTTAGAAAAGTTATGTAAAGCATAAAACACACTGGAATACGGGCCCTTGTCCTATATTAAAATCATCCACTTCTGTCTCTATCAGCCCCACCATATACCACAACCTCACACTATGTTGTGTCATCCTCATCAGCTGTGCCTGGTGCACTGTTGTTGTGTGTAACGGGACTGACAAAGATAGACGTGGACAATTTTAATATAAGACAAGGATCTGTGGCTCACTGGACTTTATGAACTCTGCAAAGGCATTGTTAGTTTTAGTGTTGTAATCATTTGAGCTGAATGCCAACAAGCTGATGGTGAGTGCACTGTATTGAGAGAAGTGCATTTAAAATAAATGGGTACCACCACATATTACTTAACAATGTCTACCTCACGTCCAAAAAATGGATAACATTAAAGACAAAATCTGTTTAAAATCTTAGATGAATCCAGAGTAAATCACAAGATCAGACTGCTGATCAGGCAAACACAGATACCAATCTGAACTACAATTAAAGGAAGAAATATCATGCCTTTTTGAGGTCCTGACAGGAGTGACACAGGGTGACAGACTTAACACAAATACTTTTTAGGTAATTTTTGAAGAAAATAATCTGAGAGGAAGAGGGGGGGGGGGGGGGAGGGGCAAGAGGAAATTAATGTTTAATGTTTTGTCGACAATGAGATCATTAGAGATGGAGCACAAGCTCAGATTAGGGAAGGAAATTGGCCTTGCCTGAAGTGATTTATGTACATCACAGAAAACTTAAGTCAGGATGGCCAGATGTGGGTTTGAACTGTCATCCCCCTGAATGCAAGTTTAGTGTACTACCCAATGTGCCACCTTACCTGGTATAATCAGATAATAGACAGCAAAATTCAAGGGAGTGGGTTACAGGAATGGCAATATGAACACAGATTTTTTTAGCATTCACTGATGATTCAATTATCCTAATTGAAACAGAAGATCAGAAAAAGATCATGTTACAAATGTTGCATGAAAAAGCCCCGTAAATAAATGTGAAAATGGAAATTAAGAATACATTTTGTGTGCCGCAATCATAGTGTAGATATTTTTATTATTCCAAGAAAAGCAGTTTCAGTAGTTTTATGCTGCCATCATCTGATCTTACAGAACATGATATAAAATTGCCATGTTACATTACATTAAGTCAAGGCATAAAAGACACTCCTCACGTACACGTATCTTGATAAAATGCTCGTAGTTGATAAAATACAGAGTTAATAAAATCCTCATACCATCCATGCATATTGGTGGCAAACATGACTCTCCCAAGCTTGCCATACAGCACTAGGGACAGCAAACTTGGGAGAGCCATATTTGCCACCAATATGCATGTACGGTATGAGGATTTTATCAACTCTGTATTTTATCAACTACGAGCATTTTATCAATTGGATTTCTATCAGGGCATGTACACATGGGGTGTACCTTTTGTACTTTGGCTTCATGTAATGTAACATGGCAATTTTTAACAAGTTGCATAAGATCAGACAGCAGCTCAAGTCTGTTGAAATCAGTCATCCTGGAACAATAAAAGTGTCTACACTGTGATTGGATCTTTGAAGAAGCGTGTTCATCATTTCCAACCTTATGGATCATCCCCACAGCACAGCATGTGTACCTTACAAGATGTGAACATGATGATTATATGAAAAGACAGAAGTAATGAATGTAAATGATGGACTGAAAACAATTTGCAGAATAGTTACAGTGTAGATAAATTCAAATATCTGGGCAAGTGGAAACAGAAAAAAATAAAGAATTGTAAATATGGAGCAATGAACTGACAGATGGACTGAGAAAAAGAAGGCTGAACTTTGTCAGGCATATATGTACAGGATGGGCATCAAAAGACTTACCAGAAGAATCTGAGAACACTCTAAGCAAAGCAAGTGTGCCACAATATGTATGAAAGATGTAGCAAAGGACTTACGGAAGCTATGACAAACTGGAAGACACAATGCACAAAGACATGTGCAAATAAATGACACACACATTCATAAACTTGGAAAATAGCAGAGTATCCTAACACACTGGCTGAAGGAGACCAGAACCCAGAACATGAAGAGGTTTTGGGAGTAGAAAAAGCCAGATATGGAGAAGTACATGTTAAACATAGTCCTTGGAATGTCCTAACTGCATCTAAGAATATATATTCACATTTCAACAGAAAATAAAGAAAATCATAGAAGTTGGGATGGAAGTATGAAGTGTTGTCATGCACTCCTCCAAAACTGAGGGCAAAACAATAGAATATCCTTAGAATGTAAAACTCCCTCTTCTACATGAAAGATAGTTTGTTTCTCAGCTTTACCTTTGCTGCAAAAATTTTAATGGGGTTTAACAGGAAATGAGTAATTATGCACAAAACTTTAACAAAATTATTCTTTTATTTAACATGTTAAAGATTGTAAAAAATATGACAATATATTATTAACTCAAATTAAGAAGTTTTTATTTTGTACTCACCATTTTTCGAAAGTTTGGGAAAAATGTATAACTATTGCTAATTCACAAGTGAACGGTAGTAAGACATAAAAGTCAGGCCATCCAAATGTTTAAGAAATCAACCAAAATATTGTGCAGGTAGGAAAGGACATCCACAGAAGAGAAAAAAAAAATGAATTCATTAAGTAAAACTGGATTTAAATTATCTGTACAGATAAATTATTTATAAGACTCACATACAATTCTGAAAATAATATTTGCAGAGTTACTGAAATATGCTCTTAATCTGTGAAATTTCAAACAACAAAATACAATTTTATTTCCGTTTAAACCATCGAGTACGACGACAAAACCTTCGGTAAGTTAGAATAATCCATAAAGCAATTGACGTTGCACCAAAGATGTAAATGCTTATTATTGTTGATTCTTGAGGCATCATACATTTTGAAACTGCATAATTGTTTGGCGTAAATACAGCCTGCCAACAGACAACAAAAAAGGGTTGTATACAGAGATAGTCATGAGTCAAAAGCACACGGTAATAAACTAACACAAAGTAGAGGTATATAACACAGAATTCAGAATCAGATCCTGACAACTTCCATTAATCTAATGTTTGTTTTTACAGACACATGAAATAATCATAAATTTTTAACAAAGACAACTGATCACTTATTATAAAAATACTTAAGATCATATGATGATTATGACGCATGTACAGAAAGTAAGTACCATTTCGTTCTACCATCACCACAGCACTAGCATCGAAGTTTCACAATCTGTTCACTGTCTCTCCACTGATGCCATTACAATCAGATTGTGCTGCGATTACATTCATTACCGATCATTCGAAATAAGCGACTTGACAGTGCTTTGACATTTCTTACCAATACAGTAAGGAGGGTGGTGCATTCTTAAACATAATTGTGACTGGTGATGAAACTTGGGTTCATCACGTCACTCCAGAGTCAATGGAGTGGAGGCACTGATGAACTCCCAAAGAATAAAAATTCAAAACAAACAATCAAAACTCCAGGTTGGAATAGCAACAATATTAGGAAATGAATAAATTGATACTCACCGTAAAGATGACATGTTGATTTGCAGACAGCACAACGAAAAGACTGTTAACACATTACAGCTTTTGGCAAAAGCCTTTTTCAGTAAACACACCCATTCACACAAACAAGCACACATCACACACACATGGCCACTACCACTAGCAACTCCGAATGTAATATGACTACCATGTTGAATAGTAATCTGGAGTGGGGTAGGGAAGTGGGATGAACAGCAGAGTATCAATGAGAGGAGAAGAGAGCGCTGTCTGATGGGACATGCAGGGACTAGAGACTGCCTGGTGTAGCATCGGGAGGTGTGCTGTAGAGTCAAAAATGGAAAACGGAAAGGGAAAGGAACAGAAAAGGAGGAGAACAGGGAAGAGGAAAGGATGATGCATACAATGGCAGAGGGTGTCACACAAAGAGGGTGAGGGAATGTAAAAAAGGAGGAGTTGACAGGGCGAAGGGGTGCAAACTGTTGGGTGGTGGGTGTGGGAACAGTAGGTTGCCGTAGGTTGAGGTTGGGATAATTTTGACAGCAGAGAGTGTGTTGTAAGGATAACTCCCACCTGTGCAATTCAGAAAAGCTGTTGCTGGAGGGGAGGAAGCATATGGCCCAAATTGTGAAGCAGCCACGGAAATCAAGCATGTTAGGTTCAGCTGCATGTGCTTTGGGCCACAGTTTGGCAGTGGCCGTTCATCCTGGTGGAACTGGTTGGTAATCATACCAATATAAAAAGCTGTTCAATGGTTGCAGCAGAGTTGGTATACAATATTATTGCTTTCACAGGGGTCCCGGGCTCTGATAGGGTAAGATAAGCCTGTGACAGGACTGGAATAGTAAGTGCTGGGTGGGTGGATTGTGCACGTCTTGCACCTGGGTCCTCCACAGTGATATGATGCCTGTGGCAATGGGTTGGGATTGAGAGTGGCAATTACTAAGATGTTGTGGAAGTTGGGTGGGTGATGGGACACCACTTTAGGAGGGTGGGAAAGAACTTTGGGAGGATGTCCCTTATTTCAAGGCCTGATGATAGATATTCTGAATCCTGATGAAGGGTGTGGTTCAGTAGTTCAATCAGGGGTTTTTAGTTGGCTCTTTTGGGTAGTGGAAGTATTGGGGGTATTGGGGGGGGGGGGGGGGGGGGAATAGCAGAGGTAATCTGTTTGTGGACTAGGTTTGGAGAATAGTGCCTGTCTGTGAAGGCCTTGGTGCGACCTTACAGCATAATACAAAAAGGAGTTCTTGTCACTGCTAATATGCCATTACTGGGTGGAAAGACTGTATTGGAGTGATTTTTTTATGTGGAATGGATGGCAGCAGTCACAACCCAGGTACGGTTGGTGGTTAGTGGGTTTAATGTGGACAAAGGTGTGGATGGAGCCATCAAAGAGGAGGAGGTTCATTTCGAGGAAGGTTGTGCACTGTATTGAGGAGGACCAGGTGAAGTGTATGGGAGAGAAGGTGTTGAGGTTGTGAAGAAATGAGCAAAGAGCGTCTTGGCCCCGAGTCCAGATCAGGCATCATTGTGCCTGTCTGCGGCTCAATGGGTCTTCTGTATGGTGAGTAGCAATCTGCCCTTTCCTAATATTATTAAAATTGAAAATAATGTCAGCACATGTGCACTGTGTTCTGGAGCAGACTGGCATTCCAGACATGAAAACATCAATGCGGTATGATACTGTGAAACATTGAGGAAACTTGGGTATACAAGTCAAAACAAAAGGCATGGCATGTTTGGACAAGGTATTGTGATGCTTCACGACAATGCACATCCCTATTCTGCTGGAGTCAGTCAAAACCTTATTCAGCAGTTCTGTTGGGAGCAGTTCAACTCTTACATTGCACCTTCTGACTACCACTTGTTCTTCAACTTGAATTGTGATTTTGGAGCAAGGCGGTTTGACAACAATGATGACACAAAAAACAGTGTTCAGTAGTTGGTGTCTTCACTGGTGGCACCTTTCTATGAAGAGAGTATAGAAAAGTTGGCTTCCTGCTGTGACAAATGGCTGAACAATGGTGGAAACAACATAGAAAAATAGTTTAAGAAATGCCCTTTCTTGTAAAAATAAATTTTGGTGTGAAAGAAAACTATTTTTGTGTGTTTTTTCCACAACAGTACCTACTTTCTGGACATACCACATAACTAACACAACTTTATGAATTATCCTAATGGTTGTTGTAATTTATCAGTCCCAGATAGGAATAATGACACATTTCACTAACACACAAAGCTGTTTGGAAGCATGAGTATCTCAGAAGTTCAGTACCCTGAATGTCATATCAGCAGCATTATATCTGCTATCTTTTTCCTTCATAAGAATTATGTGCTACTTTACCATATTCATGCTGATGCAGGTAGGATGAATATTTTGTTTTATGAACATAAGAATTGATGTGATTCTTGAATTTCTCCCGACGTATTTGATAATCAAAATATCCACGGGTATGCTGCCGGTCTATAGTGCCCAACAAGCACGATATTTCGGCGATCATACATGTCGCCATCATCAGGTGAACTGACGAACTGAGCTCCTGTGAACGTGCCGGCACGGAGATCCGTACGTTATGGCTGCTCAGAGGGAACTGGGTTCGGTCGCTGAACATTGTTTGTCGGAAAATCACGCCATGGAGTATGACCGCACGAGGCTTCTGGTACAGACGTCGAGATACTGGGACAGCGTTGTTAGAGAGGCCATCGAAATTCGCACCAATGACGACCTCATAAACCGTGACTGTGGCTACAATCTTAGCAAGGCTTGGGAACCAGCGATCGGGTTAATCAAGAGTAAATCGAGCAAACGTATGGTTGTGACGGCCACGGCGGACAGAGCCATCACACCGACGTCATCTCAGACGCCGTCGCAATCTGTTACACCGCGCGACCGTGGTGCAGGGCGCGGACGGCGGAGGGAGCGCGCCGCGGGCGGAGGGTATGTAAATCGGCCGCCGCCGCGACCGAACCCAGTTCCCTCTGAGCAGCCATAGCGTACGGATCTCCGTGCACGTTCACAGGAGCTCAGTCCGTCAGTTCACCTGATGATGGCGACATGTATGATCGCCGAAATATCGTGCCCGTTGGACACTATAGACCGGCAGCATACCCGTGGATATTTTGATTATAAGAATTGATATTTTCAAAACAGATATTGCTTTCCTGAATACTTTAGAATAAAGTTGTTTATCTCCTAGTGGTAAGTGCTACAGAAATATGTAAGAATTTATAACTTAAGACGGGGATTAATGGGAAAGACGACACTTTCAAACAGGCTCACCCCATTAGATGATAACATACATTTGTATGTGAGAGTGTTGGAGAGTAAGCTTATCATTTTGAAGAAATGTATTTATTTGTTTTTATAACCATTCTCATTATCTGACTTGAGATCCTTTTACTGTAAGTTATTCAATTTTTAGTAGTATCTTTTAATTAAAACCTATTACTAAACACACTCATTGTTCTGTGCAACAGTAGCGGCGTAGATGTCCCAACTGTTTAGCCTTCTTGCCTGGTGATTCTGAAAATCCAGTGATACCTCACTTGATACTAAATGGTTCTGTTTACAGTTGTAGCAGCTTATCACCAAACCTTAATGTTATGGCCCCTACATGAAATGTGGTATAAGAAGCTGTTTTCTTATGTCTCTCAACAACTGACTTCAATGAACCTTTGTGCAGCAAGTTGTAGGCATAGAAGTGGCTGTGTGTGCACTATGTTTCAAACACACTTTCATAGTTCCCTCAGTCCAACACCTTCCCCCGCCGCCCAATTATGTTTTATCCAGTGTGAAGTACCCACATTCCAGAAACTTGTGGGAACATAAAAAATTACAATTTGTATTTTTAACATGTTTGAAAAGTGTTTGCCATGATAATCTTGGCACAATAATATTATTCTTTGGAATAAAACAGAGAAAGAAGTAGTTTATTATTTCATGGTGACTGTAATTAATGTTTCTTGTTGGGTGTGATAACAAAATAAAATAAACTGAAAAATCTAGTTAAACTGAGTACTTGATGAACATAAAGAGCAACAAACTGGTGACCCCAAAATGAATGGTGAGACGACGACATTTGCAAGCTAGTTGCGGCGAAATTTTCACTTAATTTTTCCACTTGAATTTGGCGCATACTGTATTTAAAAAATGCACAAAATGTCAACAGTAAATGGACCTGAAAGTAATAATCCTGAATGCAAGCTGGAAATTGATAAGGTAAGCATTAGCTACCGTCATTTTGGACAGAAAAGCCAGACATCTGGTTCCACCGAGCCAAAGCGTAATTTACAATCACTGGTATAGCTACTGAAGTGACTAAATTTAACTATTTACTCGGTTAGCTGGAGCCAAAAATTGTTGGGAATGCTTGGAACCTAATTACAAGTGATGCGAACAATAAATATTCTCTTGCAAAAGAATGACTTTTGACCATATTTGAAGGAAGTGAAGAGTGTTAAATTAAAAACCTTCTGAGTGGGTTATAACTAGCCAGTTATTAAGGAAAATGCGGGGCTATGCTGGTACTAATGTGTCAGACAAGATCTTGAAAACACTTTGGCTTGACAAACTTCCTAATAGCATTCACAGTATTTTAGTTATATCTGACAAAACAGAGGATATGATTGCTCAAATGGCAGATCGTATGATCGACATGCATCCTATTGAGGAGGTTCACACTGCATTAGTTCAGTCAACACTGTCGAACACATCAGTCAAAGATCTTCTCTTAAGAATTGAAGAATTGGAAAATGAGATAAAAATGCTTTGAAAACTAAGCAGGCAAAGGTCGCACAGTGGAAGTAAAAGCAAAGCAAAATTCAATAAAAATGGAAAGTACTGCTACTATCATTTTAAATTTGGCACATGCTGTAAGCTTGAAAAACTTGTCAGTGGCCAAACGAGGAAAACTAGAAGCGGTAGACACAACAATGGCTGAGTGTTCTATCCCAGTCCTGTATCAAGCTCCCAATATTGTCTGTCTGTTAAAGATCACAATAGTGGAAGATACTTTCTTGTAGATAGTGGTGCAGATTTGTTTGTTATATTAGTTTCAACAGGCAAGAAAGTAAACATTCTGACTTCAATCTTTATGCTGCAAATGGTTCCGAGATAAAAACTTACGGTTCCAAGCTGATAACCATAGATTTGAGGCTTAAACATAATTTTCAATGGCCATTCATTGTTGAAGACATATCAAAAGTTATACTTGGGGCTGATTTTCTTCATCATCATGGTTTACTAGAAGATCTCAAAAATAAAAAGTTCATAGACAACATCACCAAATTAAACATTTCAGCAGAAGTAACCACTATGAATGCTAAAGACTCAGTAAGCTCACTCTATGCAATATGTCAGTTTTCTAAACTTTTGAAAAGATTTCCTGAACTAACAAAACCAACCATAGTACCAATGCTGTTGAAGTGCATCATTACACCACTACATCCAGTGGTCCACCAAAATACAGTAAGGCTCGTAGATTCGACCCACATAAATTGAAAATTGCTAAAAAAGAATTTCAGTTTCTGTTAACTACACCTTGTTTGAAGCCAAATGACCAGTGGCGAGTGTGCGGAGATTATTGTCATCTGAGTGACAGGACTCCCCCAGACCGGTATCCAATTCTACGAGTTGATGATGTAAATTTTATCCTTCAAAATAAAAATATATTTTCAAAGACAGGGCTACTAAAAGCTTATTATCAAATTCCAAAGAAGACAACCCAAAGACAGCTATTATTACACCCTTTGGTCTTTGTGAGTTTCATTATATGCCCTTCGGACTTCGTCATGCACTCAGCACATTTCAGTGATTTATACGTGACGTTCTAAGAGAACTAGATTTTTGTTTCCTGTATTTGGATAATGTTTTAGAAGCATCAGAATCTCCAGAGCTACACGCTGAGCATCTAAACTCACTCTTTAAGCAGTTGAATGAATATGGTCCTGTAATAAATGTTGGAAAATCAGTATTTAGTGTACAACAGCTAACATTATTAGGACATTTAATTACACCTGCAAGGACAAAGCCAGATCTGGAAAGGGTTGCAACAATAATAAACATTACTGGGGATCATCTACTTCTATCGTGGGCATTTGGAACATGCTGCTGAAAACCAAGCTTTGCTGAATGATCACTTGACAGGTGCAACTAAAAATGACCGAAGATGAATTGACTGGACAGAAGAAGCAATTGCTCAGTTCCAAAAATGCAAAGATCTTGCAAATTCTATGCTTTTGACATTTCCTGGATTGCACAATCAACTTGCTATGTTTGTGGATTCACCAGATTTTGCGACACTGCAGCAGTTGCAAGATAGACAGTGGATATCAATTGGATCTTTTTTTTTTTCCAAAAAAGTTCACAACAACATGAAGGAAGTATGCCAAGTATGACAGGGAGCTTCTTAGAATATACATGGCTGTCAAATATTTCAGGTATCTGTTAGAAGGAACAGACTGGGCATTAAGACAACTGTAAAAATAATCACATCAAGGTTTGTCTGGACCGATATAAAAAAAGATGTCAGAAATCAGGCTAAAACATGTACGGCTTTTCAGAAAAATAAAGTATCACGACATGTTCAAGTGCCGTTAGGACCATTTACCTGTCCTGATGAATGCTTCAAAATAATTCACCTTGACCTGGTAGGACCAATACCTCCTTTCAGGAGAATATACTTCTTTTTTAACCTTGCATTGACAGAGTTACAAATTGGAAACACCATACCAAATAGTGACAGACCGTGGAAGACAACTCAGAGCTATTTCAAGTACTATCAAAAATGCAATTGCAAAATGGACTCAAGTAATACCTGTAATCCTTCTTGGTCTTTTATGCTCAATTAGAGAAAACACTAAAGCTACAATTGCAGAAATTGTTTATGAGAGTATGGCACAAAGAAGGATTCAGACTTACCCCAATTTGTGTCACAACTGAAGCAATATATGAATCGTCTGAAATTGGTTCAATATTTCCACACAGCAAAACAAGCACCTTTCATACATAAGGACCTCAGCAACTCAACACATGTGTTTGTATGGGTTGACTGAGTGAAGAAGGCGTTAGAGCCTCCAGATAAAGGCCCATAGGAAGCGACTGAAAGGAGCCTAAAAACTTTTTGGACTTCAAGCGAAAGACCAGATAAAGACTATCTCCACTGATTGATTCAAACGTGCGTACCTGATGAATGATAATAATACACACTCTGAACACACTCCAGTTAAATCATCAGCACACAGGACCAACAACCAGATTCTACAGAAGGTGAAAAACCAAGAACAACAAGATCTGGTTGTGAAATTAGATTTCCAGCAATATTAGTTGAAGTCCTAAAACTGACTACGCTACTGAGAAGGGGGTGATGTGGGAACATGACAAATTACTATTTGTATTTTTAATGTACTTGAAAAGTGTTTGCTGTGATTAGGTTGGCATAATAATATTATTATTCTCTGGTATAAAACTAAAAAAGAAATTTGTTATTTCATAGTGATTGTAATTAAAGTTAAATTGATTTCTTAATGGATGAACATCTTCTGGTAACTATGCTGCATAGCCCAATGAGTTTGGTGACAGACTGTAAGTACTACATGTTGTCACAGCATGGTTTACAGCAATTTTGGAGCATGTACATATGTGTTAGAGTGGAACAGCCACATAATTCGTTTGTATTCCAGACATATTCCAACAAAGGATAATCTTGTTACAGTTGGTACACCCTTTCCAATTTTTCCCCTGTTGTATGTAATGCGATTATTTGGAATGTTACAAACATTAATATCCACACTCCCTGCAGACACATATACATATTTGTTAACAAAACAGAGTCCATTTGAATCAAAGCCATATAAGACTACAACAGAAAAGGCTATGACAGAGAATGATAGAAACTTTGGTTCTACTTATTTCAGGGGAACCCACTAGCAACTAAGTTGTCGTCAGCATAACATTATAACAGCACGCTGAGAGTAAATGAACTTATACGCAGCTGCATTGTTCTGGCATGTTACACTGACTTCTTGTGCTGCAGCTGGAAGAGTATCTTTATGATTTAACCCTTTTCCTGTTGCAGCTGAGAATGATGTGTGGAAAAATGACTGTTGGTAATCACCAATTTTTTCTGATTTTCCCATCATTTTTTGAGATGTACATCAAAGGAAGTAGTATGTCTCCTGTCTCTTCCTGGAATGCACGCTCTTCGAACACACCTCTTTGAGGTGTAAAATGCTTCTCTTGTAGCAGCTGCCACTAGATTTTGATGAACATCTGCATTGGTCACACACTACTGCACAAATGCATGAAGAAAGGTCTCTCTCTTGATTGGGTCTCCTGCTTTTCTTCTATTAATCCTACTTGGCACTGGCCTCATGATAGCGAGCAATGCTCACAAATCAGATGATCAAGGATTCGATTTCTGACTGCAGACTATCAACCAATCTAGCTTGAGATGTCCTCGGATATGGCTGGAAACTTCAGAAATGACTCAAAGCTCCTCAAGGAGATCATTCAGAAGATGATTCACTGGTCAACAGCTGCGGCCCAGCAATGAAGCCCTCGATGGCTTAATGAACAGTGACAGATTCTCTAAAGCTGATGTAAGAGCAGGAGACTTACAGAGATTAGACAGTTATCCCCATCATTTAATCTTTGGGCTATTGCCCAAAATGAGTGTACTTAACTGTTCCGTATGTGAATAAAGACAATCTATTTACACATTTTGTACCAATGAGAAGAAAATAGTCACAACTTTGCTAACGTAGGTGTTGAACATGACCAACACAGAAATTCACAGTCGGACCCTCGATTAGTAAGCTTCTGTCATCAGCATGCAATACAGTTTTTGAACGGCCATTAGATGAAGATTTATGTAGGTTAGAAACAAGAGTTGGCCGAATGTTATGCTCTCCTATTCTGAGGTTATTTTCATTCCTGAGCTGGAGTCTGTTAATGAGTCTGGAGTCTGTTATGGAGGTTAGATCCCATCCACGCGGGAGGAATGCCACAACACTTAAGATTGTAACATATCATTTCTGGATCAGGCCTGTTTGCTCATTTTGGTGGCTATTGTGTACACAAGGGAAAGAGAGTTTCTTCAGCCTGGAGATAGTAGGCTGAGTCTTTCCCTCATCCTCCAAAATGCGGAGAGGTCAGCAATGACTAGGCTCATCTCAAGGACAATTAATTCCCATCATGTTCTGTTTTTCCAACACTCACAGGGAATGTTCTAACACTTCTCACAGAAAGTGTGAACTGAGAATGACCAACGAAACTGTCTGCAACCTGTCTCAATGGCTGAAAGGTTGGTCTGGAGCAAACGAAAGGGTGTGAGGGGGGAGGTAGGGAGAGATAGAGGGGGGGGGGGGGCGATTGCCAGCAGTCTCCATGGGGTTCACATGGCAATTCTTGGATTCTCTAGGGCATAGTTTGTGGTTTTAAGTGGTTGGCACTTCGTAAGTCAGACGTTATGATCCTTTGTGATCAACAAAGTTATTTTTCTGATACGGAAAACCTGCAGAGCTTTTGAAAGTGCATTCCCATTCGGAGGTATGGAATTTGTCTTAGGCATTTTGTTGCTATGTCCTGTAAATGCAGTGGATTAGTGATCATGTACTTGTTTGGTAGAAAGAGGCCTCAGAGCAGGGTGTAGACGCATTTGCTATCTGGAAGTGGTGTTGGATAAAGGAATGGACTTGGATAAGGTTAACTGATACCATGTAAATTTCATTTGTTTCCAGGCAAATTTGAGAGTGATGTTTTTGTGTGACTCTTCCCTCTTGACTTTGAACTGTATTCCAGTTTTGCTGCTGAGGAGATTGTCAGTGATAGTTGCTAGTGACTGGTTGGAGGTTGTGCAGGAACTGTTAGCAGTGTACATATTCGAGTCCAATGGTCGGATCTCAGAATCTTTCTGAAAGTGGGTAGATTGCTACATAGTTTTTAATTATTTACTTTGGAATGGGTCAAAATGAGACTGGTGAGCTATACTTAGACTGATATTACATTTTTAGCAGTGTACAGAATTAATCCTGGGCCACCATCAAACATTTCCAATTAAATCCGCACAGCAGTATGGCACAATTTATCTCATCCACTGCACATCGATAAGAGTACATAGATTCAGATCACGGGCATGAGTTTGACTTTGGGTCACCCCACAGAACTTCCAAAGGGTGGCTCAAATGAATGTTTCAAGGTTCTTAAGTGTAATTTTGTGAGCCACACAATCAAGGGCTTTGGAAAGGTCACAAATATACTAACCAGTTAATCGCTGCTAGCACTTCATTGCAAGGTCTTTTATGAAAAAACTAAGAGGTGGTTAACAGCTGCCTGTTCCACTGTACGACAGACAACAAGCATAACTGATACACTACAATAAACTTTTATACACCACTGTTACGTATACATTGAGAATGGCAGTTGTCACTTTGAACAGTTATTATGAGTTTCCATTGTTTCAATAATATGTAAACTGTATATGCCAATAAAAAAATTAAATTTTAATTTTTGGCTGTTTTGTAAATACTTCAGAAATGTCTACTATCTTCGTAATTTGGCCCTAAAGGTTTGGGATACCCTGTATAAGAACATTTTCTGGTAACTGAATTTTTCCTTAATATTTTGTTACTGTTGATGATGAGTAGTCACTGTTACAATACATTCAAATTTAATAAGGTAAACTTATAAACTGTTTTATTTTTAAGAAAACCCAAAAAATTACACTGTCTTACCAACATAAAGCTGGGGTTGTTCTTATTTCTCCAGCTGAATGAAGGAATGGTCCACTCATGAATATCTTTCCCATGAAGAAGATGACAACCATGGTGTGTGTGCCCAGTAACAACGAGCCTGGGATTTAAATAATCATACAACTGTAAAAAAAAGTAATATTAATTGAACAGTGTGTTACTCAGTACAAACACAATTTCTTTAATAAGTGCTATTAATGTGCATGGGCCAGCATATAATCTAACAATCATAATAAAATAACACAAAGCATTTTTCCATTTCTGTATACTAATACAGAGAAATGTAATTCATTTTTCCTGCTTGTAAGATCTTGATAGCTATCATCTGTATCATCTGCAGGTAACTTCATCTCTCTTGCAGTGTTAGCTCAGTAATGGGAAATTCTTGTAAAATTTTAATGAATATGTTAATCGAATCTTCCGTCGCTTCTTGGTAGAACAACATTATTATAAATGAAAAGTCGCTTACGAGGCCATCTTCAAACATTTACTGACTATTGTCACCAAGAAGTTACAATATTTGTATTGGAAAAGAAGTTACACATCTAGATTGAAGGAGAAATGTACAGTACAGTAAATAACATCTTTGACAGTGTGGTCATAATACAATGTAAAAGGTACAAAGTTGAACAGTAAATAAATGTAAAGCGAATAAACAGGAAAAAACTTTAACACAATACTGGAGCAGCAAGCCTGCATAACAGTTTATATTAATAAACAAAACTAATAAAAGAAAATAAAATGAATACTTGGTAAGGCTAGTTCAGGAGGTACAAAACATGGAGAGTGGTACACAAACCAATTAAAAGAAACAATATCAATGTAACTACAGAATATACAAGGAACTTATGCAATATCTGTAAGACAAACAGAAATGAATAAATGCAAGAAAATTGAGGAGTGTGGGGGAACATACAGTAAACGCCATCTATGAGAGTGTGGTGGTACTGCATTTTAAAAATAAAAAGCTGAACAATATACAAATATATAAGGAGCAAACAGGAAAAACATTAACATTACACCCAAAACTGTGCCTATGTAAAAGTTTGCATAAAATAAATGAACCAAGTAAAATAAAAAATAGTACCTGATGAAACAACTTCAAGAGGTATTAAACGTAGAAAGTAATGCAAGTGCCATTTAAAAGAAAGACTTAATAGTTGTAACTATAGTCTATATGGATTACATGAGAATTTTAATAAAATAAAAGAACTGAATGAATACAGGAAAATGTGGCTATATGTAGGAACAGATAGTGTGGGAAGTAATGAAAACCAGAGAGGATTATGTGAAGTTTAGGAGAGAGGAAATATTAAGCTCTGTCTGATCATTTAAGGTTAGATCTGAACTGTGAGCTAAATGTTTGTTAATATCCAATTTCCAGGGCTTCCAGAAAGTTCAGTTTTTAGCCTTTGTTTGCTAAGTGAATGACATTGGACTCTGGCTGGTAGATGTTGCCCTCACTAAGTACATGCTCAGCGTATGTGGAGTCAGAATTCTGCAACTTCGAGCTGTGTTCATGTTCAGCCAACGTAGCTGCTATATCTCTGCCTGACTGACCAATGCAAAACTTACCACAATCAGAACAGGTAATTTTGTATACCCCACTGTCAGCTAATAACTGGATTTTATCTTTATTACTGAAAATACACTGGGCTGTGGTGTTCTTAACATAGTAGGAAAGCCTATGCTTGCAGGATTTCATTGTTTTTGCTACAATCTGTGATACTTCTTGTTATAACCTTTAATCACTAATAATTGCATGGATATTCAAACACACACTTAGAAACAATAGCTGGTTACATGATAACAACTCAGTATCCCTTATTCGACTGCCGTGCCGTGACATGCGGCCAGCGCCGTTCGTAGCTAGGTGGCGCTCCCGCGCTCAGCCGAGTTGCGGAGCGCCTCTATAGCCGTTTGAGCGTACTCTCGTGGCGGCATTGTTAAATGTCATGGCACTGTCACAACACTTTTCCCCCCTTGAAAAAAAACACTCACTTCCTTGGAGACATGGACAGTGCGGAGACATCCATGGCCTCTTGTGAGGCCCCGAGAAGATCCCGCGGAGAGACACGAGAATATGGTCGAAAATGTCCAGGACGGAAGCTCGTACGTGGAACGTGCCTCCTGGACGAGATGATGGGCGAAACTCCGGAGAAGCATCTATAGGTGTCATGGACCTGGGGGTTTGCTCCAGCGAGATGGGTCCCGGAGAAGGCAGCGTCACGACTGGGGCCGGTTCCGGCATACTCGGAAGCGGTAGCGATGTCAGCTGCATCAACACGTACGGTAGATCGGCAGCAGCGACAGGACTGGCTTCTCGGGCTGGTTGAGGCGAAGGAAGGGGCGGTGGCACCGACGTGGCCACCACTCGTGGGCGCAGCTGATCTTAATGGCAAACCACCATGTCGTCGTCCATATGAATTTCACAAAGCAATCCATTTAGGGCAAGATCCATACCCTCGTGCCTACATGTCGGCGCCCACCAAGTATTTTCCCGCACTAGGGGACACAGCACAAGACCTGACAGGGTGAAGCAGGTGGAGTAGAGTGTGCGGTTGGCGGCCATGCAAGAGTTCAGCAGGGCTGCGATCACCCAGAGGCGTGAAGCGATAAGAACTCAGAAATTGCAGCAGAGCGTCATCTGTGGAAAAATCACTAAGGAATTTTTTCATCTGG
Source organism: Schistocerca serialis cubense (assembly GCF_023864345.2). NCBI lineage: Eukaryota > Metazoa > Arthropoda > Insecta > Orthoptera > Acrididae > Schistocerca > Schistocerca serialis. The sequence continues at coordinate 164,407,277 of NC_064643.1, read as the reverse complement.
CTTTTGAAAGTGCGGACAAGGCACTCGACCTCCCCATTCGATTGTGGATGGAAGGGCGGTGCTGTAACATGATGAATCCCTTGTCCAGTACAAAAATCACGGAAGGCCTGCGAAGAGAACCGAGGGCCATTGTCGGTGACGATCGTGGATGGAAGACCTTCTAGTGCAAAGATTTTGGACAAAGCCAGCGTCGTCGCCGCAGTAGTGGGTGACGGACATCGAACAACAAACGGAAACTTCGAGAAGGCGTCAATCAACAGTAGCCAATAAGTACCGAGGAAGGGGCCAGCAAAGTCAGCGTGCACCCATTCCCATGGCTGCGCCAGATCAGGCCATGGAGAGGGCATTGTACGAGGTGCAGCCAGTTGTTGAGCACACTGACCACACGCAGCAACCATGTGGGCGATGTCCGAATCAATACCGGGCCAATAAACGTGCCTGTGGGCCAGGGACTTAGTCCGAGAAATCCCCCAATCGCCTTCATGCAACAGTTTGAGAACATCTTTGCAAAGAGAGGCTGGCACCACGACCTGTGGAGATGCGCCATCCGTGGCCAGAAGAACAACACCATCACGAACAGACAGACGAAGGCGCAAGGCATGGTAGTTGTGAAGGGGGTCCGATGCCCGGCCCTTGGTCCTGTCCAGCCAACCCCGTTGAACAAAACCGATCACCTGATGCAGGACCGGGTCCCGCGCAGTAGCTGATGCGACCTGTGAACCTGTAAGTGGAAAACCCTTGACCGCACGACGTTCTTCCTCATCAATGTGGAAAAAGAGTAGATCATCACGATCAAAAACTGGGTCGGGGCCCATCGGCAATCGCGACAATGCGTCAGCGTAGGCGTGCTGGGCCGTGGGGCGATAGTGAATCTCATAGTGAAAACGAGACAAGTATAAGGCCCAACATTGCAGGCGGTGAGCTGCCTTATCCAGAAGCGACGCCGATGGGCTGGACAGAGAGACCAGCGGCTTGTGGTCGTTGATGAGGTGAAACTTAGAACCATACAAAAAAACGCTGAACTTTTTTAGAGTATAAATGATAGCGAGTGCCTCCTTTTTGATTTGAGAGTAACGCTGTTGCGCATTGTTGAGGGTCTTGGAAGCATAGGCGATGGGACGTTCCGACCCATCCTCATACTGACGGGCAAGAACAGCCCCTAGGCCATACTGTGACGTGTCAGCCGCCAGAACCAAGTGCTGACCCGGACGGAATGTGGCAAGACAAGGCGCCGACTGCAAATGAGCCTTCAGGCGGACAAAAGACGGCTCACACTCGTTGGACCAACAGAAAGGGACGTTTTTGCGTAACAGCTGATGCAGAGAACGAGCTACCGCCGCCGCGGATGGAATGAATTTGTGATAATAAGCAATCTTGCCTAGAAACGCCTGAAGTTCTTTGACAGTAGACGGCCGAGGTAGAGCATTAATGGCCACAACGTGCTGACGTAGAGGACGTATACCCTCACGGGACAAGTGGAAACCAAGATACACAATGGAGGGTTGGAAGAACTGTGACTTGTCCAGATCTCACTTTAACCCAGCCGAATGCAAAACCCGAAACAGTGAACGCAAATTGCAAAGGTGCTCCTCAGTGGAAGCCCTCGTGACAACAATGTCATCCAGATAGTTGATGCAGCTGGGAACGGAAGCCGTGAGCTGTTCCAAAAACCGCTGAAAAATGGCCGGCGCGCTAGCGACGCCAAATGGTAACCGCTGGTACTGATACAACCCACAAGGAGTGTTGATGACGAGAAATTCCTTGGAAGAAGCATCCAACGGCAACTGATGGTACGCCTCTGATAAGTCAAGTTTGGAAAAGAACTGGCCCCCAGCGAGCTTGGTAAATAACTCCTCAGGACGGGGAAGAGGATAAGTGTCAATGAGGCTCTGAGTGTTGACGGTGGCTTTAAAATCACCACACAATCGCAGACTCCCGTTTGGTTTAGAAACCACCATGAAGGGTGATGCCCATTCGCTTGAGGTAACAGGTAGGAGAATCCCTGAAGCTGTTAACCTGTCTATCCCAGCCTTGACAGGTGCACGCAACGCCACCGGAATAGGGCGTGCCCAGAAAAACTTTGGGCGAGCTGTAGGTTTAAGAGTAATGTGGGCTTCAAAATCCTTGGCACGACCCAGACCAGCAGAGAACACGGACGAAAATTCAGAACACAATCCATCCAGCTGTTGATACGGAATATCCTCAGATATGAGGTGCACATCATCATCAATGGAGAACCAGAACAACTGGAAAGCATCATAACCGAACAGGTTTTCAGTGCCCACATGATCGACCACATAAAACGTGAGGGGCCTAACAACAGACTTGTAGGCAGTGGAAGCATCAAACTGGCCAATGATAGGAATTTTCTGTTTATTATAAGTTCTCAGATTTCGCATAACTGGAGACAAGGGAGGGGAGCCCAACTCCAAATACGTGCGAGAATTAATGAGAGTTACTGCAGAGCCAGTGTCCACTTGCATGCGAATGTCTTTATCCAGAACACAAACAGTAACAAACAACTTATTTGTTTGAGAAAGCACACAGTTAACATCCATGTCCAATGCCTCGTCCTCGTCAACAGGAACTTTAGGGGACTGACACACAGAAGCAATGTGGCCTTTTTTCCTACATGAATTACACATGGCCCAACGTTTTGGACACACGGCCCTGTCATGCTGTACGAAACAACGTGGACAAGAAGGAAGTGCAGAACGAACCTGCTTCTGTGGTTGCTGTTTTCGCTGCGAGCGTTGCGGCCCAACGCGATGTTGTTTACGCGAGTGAACCGCCGCCACATCTTCGTTCTCCTGTGAAACAGGCAAATTGTCCGTGTCGAAAGTTGACTGTACAGCGCCTACATCACACCACGCGTCTATTTGCGCGCCAGCAGCGTGAGACACTTCAAAGGATTGAGCGATGCTTAGAACTTCCAACAACGACGGGTTTGGCAGTTGTAGGGCACATTGTTGAACTTCTTTATCAGGGACCGAGCGGGGTGGCGCAGTGGTTAGCACACTGGACTCGCATTCGGGAGGACGACGGTTCAATCCCGTCTCCGGCCATCCTGATTTAGGTTTTCCGTGATTTCCCTAAATCGCTTCAGGCAAATGCCGGGATGGTTCCTTTGAAAGGGCACGGCCGATTTCCTTCCCCATCCTTCCCTCACCCGAGCTTGCGCTCCGTCTCTAATGACCTCGTTGTCGACGGGACGTTAAACACTAATCTCCTCCACTAATCTCCTCCTTTATCAGGAGCAAGCCGTAGAATAGCATCCCTAACCATTGAATCAGCATAAGACTCATGATGAGTGTCTGTGACAAACTGAAATTTCCTACTCAGACTGTGTAGTTCCGCTGCCCAAGCCCGGTAAGATTGATGGGGCTGTTTACGACGCCGGTAGAACGCCACGCGGGCGGCAATGACGTGGGTGTTTTTGCAGTAATAGTTAGACAATAAGTCACACATTTCTTGGAAGGACAGGGAGGCAGGTTCCCGCAGAGGGGCTAACTGAGATAGTAGCTGATAGATCCGTGGGGAAATCCAAGATAGAAATAACGACTTACACATAGGAGCATCGACAACACCGAAAGCCAAGAAGTGTTGCCGCAAACGCTTCTCATAATCCTCCCAGTCTTCAGCGGCCTCGTCATAAGGAGGGAATGGAGGCAGAGAAGAGGAAGACAGACGATGAGTAAGCGACGTCGACATCGCCTGAATAGCGGCCATCAGCTGTGTTTGTTGTGCCCGAATAGCAGCCGTCAGCTGTGTTTGTTGTTCAATGAGCACTTGCATAAGCTGTTCCATGTCTGCCCCGTCACGAACACACAAATCCACAACGCAGTGAAAATATCCCATCCTTGTCGCCAAAAAGTGTTATAACCTATAATCATTAATAATTGCGTGGATATTCAAACACTCACTTAGAAACAATAGCTGGTTACATGATAACAACTCAGTATCTCTTATTCGACTGCCGTGCCGTGACATGCGGCCAGCGCCGTTCGTAGCTAGGTGGTGCTCTCACGCTCAGCCGAGTTGCAGAGCGCCTCTATCACTGTTTGCGCGTACTGTTGTGGCGGCACTGTTAAATGTCGTGGCACTGTCACAACACTTCTCCTAGATATGTTAATGGACACCACTTCTTTGCAGACAGTGGAAGGGGCAGCAGATGAGGCATAGAGTAGGTGTATAATTTTCAGTTTTTGTTTCCCATGCAACATTTCTGGACTGTAGCCACAGGTTGAAGAAATAAATTGTATTATATCTAACTCTGCTTTATAATCATCTGTGACATGGGGACAGATATGAGACAGTGTACCACTGAGTGGAAAGCTGCACGTTTGTGAGCTATGGGGTGTTGTGAGCAAGAACATATTACTCTGTCTGTCGTCGTAGTTTTACTATAAATTTTGAAACAATGTGTATGTGTGGTGATATCAATGATGATATCTAAGAAGTTTATGGATTTGTGGTCAATAGCCACTGTGAACTGAATATTTATATGTTGCTGTTTACATTTTGCAAAAATGTGTGGAGCTGCCTTGTAGCTGCCAGTCCACATACACAGAACATGATCTACATATCTAAACCAATATTTAATTTTTGCATTCAAAGGTCTTTTTTTTTCAGAAAATGTTGTTCAAAATGGTTCATGAATGTTTCAGCCAACAGTGGACTAAAAGGGGAACCCATAGCTATAAACGATTAGATGGCTTAGCTATTTGATAGCAACCACCCTTTTTCTCCAATGTGCAGTCCCCTCATGCTTTCCATTATATCCACCAACAAGTGCTGCTCATTCCTGAGATGCTTCGCTACAGCTCATGAGCCAGTTCTCTCTGTTATTATCCTCTTTAAATCAAACTTTAAAACTCCATCACATCTTCTGCAGATATCTCACTTCACAATCCTTGCGTTTTATTTCATACAATTCCAATTTCCTCATCCAGTTCTCATCTGTGCCGATCTTCAGCCTCGGCCTCTGTCCTAATTTAACACCCGTCTTGAAAGCAATTCTAACCCCTTTTGTGTTAAATCACCTCACTAATTATGTGAGATGGTCCTCCAATATAGCATGACGCTATATCTGTCTGGATTTTTATCATTTTGCTGGTTACAATGCCTAACTGCTACAGCCAAACGATATGTCAAACCCACTTCAAAACCACCTTCTACCACCATTTGTCCAAGGGTTTTCATTTTCTCATTCTTGGTTTCTGGACTTAGAGGTATGGAATTAGCCCTGTGCACCACATTTTTGAAAAGTGCTAATTTATGTTTATGGGGGTGGTATGAGGATTTGTCAATAACTGCCCTGTGAACATGGGACAGAATTTTTACAATAGAGCATGAGCAACATGGAGTCTTTAATTACCTGGACCAGAGGATTGAGAATAGTAATAAGCTCGAGACAGGAATTTTAGGAAACCCACGATCACAGGAGCTTTTATTGGTTATTGGATTAAAAGATGGCAAAAGGGACCAAACTACGAGGTCATCAGTCCCTTGTTCTGAATAAAACAATGCCACAAGTGTGAGAATAAAATAGACGCGACTGACAATTCAAAATGAAATGAGAGGAAAAATCACAACAATGATGAAGGGCAACAAATGGACAAAAGGAGACAAGAAAAGAACAGAAATGCAAGAAACAGGATGAAGAGATTAAAACAACAAAGCAGATTACCATGGCTGGCCAACCATGAGAATAAAAATGGAGAAGCCAGCCACTCTGTAACACATTAAAACCTCCACCCTAGAAGCACTATGGTGGACGACATACAGGGACAAAGGACATGCGCTAAAACTTAGATCAAATGATAAAAGCCACCCTCACGAATAAAACGTAAAACTAAATCAGCCGATGAGGCACTGTCAGATAAAATTAGTGGCAACGAGTCTGGTAACCCAAGATTTCATCACTGGGCAGTCAAAGTGAGACAGGGCACCAGAATATGGGCCACTATAAACCGGGCGCCGCACTAACGCTCAAGTGGGGTCACCCAAGCGTGGCCAATGCAGAGCCGGCAGAGGACAACTGATTTCCTGCGAGAGGCCAGCATGGAAGTCTTTCACACATTCGTAGTCTCCTTAATGACATGCAGTTTGTTGTGTGTACTGCTATGCCACTCCGTCTCCCAAAGCCAAAAAGCCCTAAGGCGTAAGTCAGAATGCAGGTCAGGTTCAGAGATGCCCATCTCCAGAAGCAGTTTCCACGTAGCCTGTCTGGCCAGCCTGTCAGCAAGTTCATTCCCTGGCATGCCAACGTATCTTGGGGTCCACACAAACACCACTGAATGACGGGACCAGTCCAGGGCGTAGATGGACGCTACCAAAGGATGGCGAGGGTAGCACTGGTCAACAGCTTTTAGGCTGCTCAAGGAGTCAGCACACAGAAGAAATGATTCCCAAGGTCATGAATGGATATACTGAAGTGCATGAGAGATGTCCACCAGCACTGCAGTGAATATACTGCAGCCATCAGGCAAGGAATGCTGTTCAAAATGGCCTGTGTATATGTAGGCAAAGTCAACATGACCATCATCCATTGAGCTCTTGGTGTAAACCACTTCAGGGCTCCGGAACACATCAAGGATTGAGAGGAAGTGAAGCAGAGAGTGGCAGGAGTAACTGAGTCCTTAGGGTCATGCGAAAGGTCCAGACGAATCTGCGGCCTAGGTGTACACCATGGAAGTGTATGCGGACAGACCTCAATGGGAGGTGGTAAAGGCTAGGACTCCAGTTCAGACAGAGGGGATCACATGCGAACTGCAATCGTTAGCCCTGACCTGGGCTGCTGATGCAGGAGATGAACAGCCGCGGGTGGAAACAGGAGACGGTAATTTGGATGCTCAGGAGAGCTATGAATGTGTGCAACGTAACTGGCGAGCAGTTGTGCACGTCAGATCTGCAATGGAGGGACTCCGGCCTCCACCAGGACACTTGGCACTGGACACATTCTAAAAGATCCCGTCGCTAGGCGAACACCACAGTGGTGCACTGGATTGAGTACATGCAACACTGAAGGCACCGCCAAACCATAAACCAGACTCCCTTAGTCAAGGCGGGATTAAACAAGGGCTTTGTAGAGCTGCAGCAGAGTAGAGTGATCTGCACCCCAGTTGGTGTTGTTCAGGCAGCAGAGGGCATTGAGGTGCTGTCAGTACTTCCACTTAAGCCGATGAAGGCGAGGTAGCCAAGTCAATCGGGTGTCGAAAACCAGTCCTAAGAATCAATATGTCTCCACTATAGTTAGTGGATTGTCATGAAGGTAAAGTTCTGGTTCCAGATTAATGGTAAGACGCCGAAAGAAGACACATGACTTAGCAGTTGAAAACTGGAAGCCGTGGGCGAGAGCCCATGACTGCGCCTTGTGGATGGCTCCCTGTAGGTGCTGCTCAGCAACATCAGTACTGGTGGAGCAGTACAAAATGCAGAAGTCGTCTGCATACAGCGAGGGTGAGACAGACAGCCCTACAGCTGTTGCTACACCGTTAATGGCTACTAAAAATAGTGAAACACTCAATACAGAGCCCTGCGGAACAACATTCTCCTGAATATGGGGGGAACTATGGGAGGCACCAACTTGAACACGGAAAGTACGGAGCAATAGGAAATTCTGGATAAAAGTCAGGAGCGGGCCTCAGAGACCCCACCTGTATAATGTGGCAAGGATATGTCATCAGGTGGTGTCATGCACTTTGCGTATGATAAAAAAAGATGGCAACAAGGTGTTGATGTCTGGAAAAGGCTTTTTAGATGGCAGATTTCAGACTGGCAGAAGCCGCCCTGACATGGCCACGTGACTCCAGGACCCAAACCAACTGCCGACACACCATATGTTCCAGCAGCTTCCAAACAATGTTGATGAGGCTGATGGGCCAATAGCTATCCACATCAAGTTGGTTTTTACCAGGTTTGAGCACCAGAATGATGGTGCTCTCCTGCCATCGCACGAGATCCGATTGAAGATGACGAGGAGATGTAGTCAGACGAGAGATGTTTAATCATCTGACTGTGGATCCAATCCAGCCCAGGAGCTGTGTTGGGGCAATGTGCAAGTGCGATGAGGAGCTCCCACTCTGTAAATGGGGTGTTATAGGGTTAATTGTGGTGTGTAGTGAATGAGAGGACTTTCCTTTCCATCCGCCATTTGAGGGTGCGAAAGGCTGGGGGGTAGTTCTCCGACACAGAGGCTCGAGCATAGTGCTCAGCAAAGCGCTTGGCAATCAGGTTTGCATTGGTACACAGCATGCCGTTGATGGTAATGCCAGGGACCGCCTGTTGGGGGGTCTGGTACCCAAAAAGATGTCTGATCTTCTTCCACACTTGGGAAGGTGACGTATTGCAACCAATGGTCAACACATACCTCTCCCAACACTCCTGTTTCCATCGTTTTATAAGCTGGCGTACAGGGGCACAGAGCTTAAAGGCTATCAGATGCTCTAGGGAAGGGTGCCGTTATGTCGTTGTAGAGCTTGTCGACACTCTGTAATTGCCTCAGCAACTTCCGATGACCACCAAGGGACTGCCTTATGCTGGGGGCACCCTAAAGAGCGAGGGATCGCATTTTTTGCCGCAGAAACAACTGTGGTAGTCACCTACTCAACCATCACATTGATGTTACCATGTGGGGGAGAGTCAACGATGACATCAGCAGTGAAAGTTTCCCAGTCTGCCTTGTGTGAAGCCCACCTGGGCAGGTGTCCTGGGGCCTGACGCCAGGGCAGTGACATGAAGATGGGGTCACTACCACACAGGTCGTCATGTGCTCTCCAGTGGATAGATGGGAGAAGTCCTGGGCTGCAAATTGATAGATCAATGGCTGATTAACTACCTCGAGCCACACTGAAATTTGTGGTAGCCCCAGTATTAAAGAGGCAGATGTTGAACTGAGACAGTAAAGTTACGACATCTCTGCCTCGGCCAGTAAGCACGGTGTCAACCCACAAAGGGTTATGGGCGACAAAATCTCCCAAAAGTAGGAAAGGTTTAGGGAGTTGATCAGTGTAGCTAATACATTCATGGGTACTGTATTATCTGGAGGAAGATATACATTGCAGACAGTTATTTCCTGGGTGGTCTGTATTCTTACAGCCACAGCTTCGAGAGGGGTTTGAAGGGGCACAGTTTCACTACAGACTGAGTTTAGGACATAAATGCAAACTCCACCTGACACTTGATTATAGTTGCTACGGTTCCTGTACCACCCCTCATAGCCGTTGAGGGCAGGGGTCTGCATTGCCAGGAACCAGGTTTCCTGGAGGGCAATGTAGAAAGCACGCGTAAAGCTTAACAGCTGCCGTAGCTCAGCCAGGCGGTGGAAGAAACCGCCTCAATTCCACTGGAGGATGACATCATCATGAGACTGGGAAGGCATGGAACATTTGATGAGGCAGTTTACGCCTCAGGGTCACCTGCTACCACCGACTTTTTGCCTGAGCAGTCTACATCCATTGTGTCTGAGGGTCCGGCGAGATTCATGTCCTCAGCGGATCCCAGAATCTCCGCCCCTCCACAGACGCAGAGCTTTTAGGTAATGGTGGTGTGGGTGCCACTGCAAATTCCTTGTTTTTGGGGATCTTCTTTTTTGATTTATCATGCTGTTTCTTGGGTTCCCCTGGCTGGGAGGACTTCACTGAATCAGTCTCCGGAACTGAGCGTGAAGTCCTACGACCAGCTGCTTTTGGGCTCTTCAGCCACTGGCAGGAGTCATCTTTCCCACTAGCAGAAACCTGGGAAGGGAGTGAGAGGAGCCAAAGAAGCCTTACACTTCTGGCTCAGAAGTGAGGACTGAAATTTCCAATGGGGGGTGGGGGGGGGGGGGGGGGTGGGGTGGGGTGGGGTGGGGGGTGGTGTTGTGGTGTTGCTCCCGAAGTATGTGGCGCGGGAGCAACAGGGGTGACAACTGTTCTTGTAGTGGTGGCATATGAGGTGGTCATAGCAACAGGATGCAGGTGGGTGCTCAAATTTCCTCTTAACCTCAATGTAGGTCAGTCGATCCAGGGTCGTATGTTCCATGATTTTCGTCTCTTTCTGTAAAATCCTGCAGTCTGGCGAGCAAGGTGAATGATGCTCTCCATAGTTGACACAGATGGGAGGCGGCGGGGCACATGGAGTATTGTGATGCGATGGACATTCACAGTCTAGACAGGTGGGGCTGGAAGTATATATGGCCGAACTTCAAGTACTTAAAGAACCGCATAGAGGAAGGGATATTTGGCTTACATCACAGCAGTTGATCATCACCTTGACCTTCTCGGGCAATGTGTCACCTTCGAAGGCCAAGATGAAGGCACTGGTGGCAATGTGGTTATCCCTCAGACCCCGATGGACATGCCATAATGAACACCTTGCCGCTCTAAATTGGTGTGCAGCTCATCATTAGACTGCAAAATAAGGTCCCTATGGAATATAATACCCTTGACCATATTTAAACTCTAATGAGGTGTGATGGTAACAGAGACATCCCCCCCACTTGCCACAGGTGAGTAATGCCCGTGACTGGGCAGAGGGTGCTGTTGTTGTAAAAGCTCACCCAGAGTGCATTTCGGACAAGCGGTTCCCCTCCCCAAACTTGTCCTCCAAATGCTCCACAAAAAACTGAGGCTTCATGGACATGAAAGATTCCCCATCAACTCTCGTACATACGAGGTACCGGCGCGAATAAGCTTCACTGCCATCCTTAGCCTGGGGTTCCTCCCATGGTGTGACCATGGAGTGGAACGACTTGGGGCCATATTTCTTATCATTGTAGTTGGACTTTGCCCGCTTAGAGACTGCTGGCGGTGGACCACCAGCAAGAGATGACATACTATGCTTCATGGCGTGTCATCCGCCCTGATGCCACCCACTCTGACCAGGGGCCCTCCCCATGGGCACCACCCAGCCTCAGCAAGGATCACCTGGCAGGATGGCCATTGCTGGGAGTTCCAATGCCCCAAGGTGACGGGCATCTACTCCTTGGCATATGTGGGGAGTTAACAGCACAGGCATCAGCAGAGCTACAACCAACAGGGTACATGGGTGCCCCACCACAACAGACTGGCTACCATGCTGGATATGAGGTGCAAAGAAGTCCATGGTCATCGTTGGCACAGAAACTGACACTGCATAGTGCATGGTGGAAAACGCACCCAGGAAGGTGTCCTTGCCCAAGAGACGGAGAATGGGCAGGACTGCAATGCAATGACATGAAAGTAGGCAAAAGGTCTCAATGCATGATGGACACGATGCACCATCTAAGGCCCCCTTCCCTGATTGGCTTACTCTTCAGGAAAATTTTGAAAAACGGAGGTCAAACCCTACAGGGGACCATCACATGTGAGACTCCTTTTAATCACCTCTTACAACAGGCAGGAATACCTCGAGCCCATTGTAACACCTGGATCCACAGGGGGGCAGGAGCTTTTAAGGAGGACGTGCAGGCATTGTTAACTGAGATCTCGTACGGCATGCCGCTGCCCCTTCCAGTCAAGGTTATCAAACCCACAGAACTGCTAGACTCAAAGGAGTTAACAGACCTCATCAGTCGAACAGCATATCTCTCACATTAGAATGCCACTGCCACAGCCTCACAGGTCTTCTAGATCTTCATACACAAGATGTTAGCAAAGTGCAAGGTCGTCATGCTGTGTGAAGACACCAAACAGGCATCCCTCCAGCTCCCATATTCCTGCCCGCACAAGGTCCCACAGAGAGGAGACAACAGCTTTGACATCCTTCTCAATTCACAACTCAAATTTGCATGAGTCCTACACAATGGTACCGACACTCAGGATGCTGAGACTGCATGATCTACTGCTGACACACAGACGTGGGTGAACAACACGCCATGTACAGAAACATGGGATAGTCATCCACTACAATGAGCCAATACTGATTTAGGAAACGCTCAGCAAAATCGACATGAAGATGCTCCCCCAGTCAGGGGGAAAAAGATGCCCGCGGGGATGTCTGTTACCGAACTTAGTGAATGCAAGTGGCAATAAGGCACGTGATGTCCCCCATCTATGCCCGGCCAATTCACATGCCAGTGGGCCAATGCATTGATGCAGGAGGTACCCCAGTGACTGACATGCAGAAGCCACAGTATATTATGGAGTACAGAAGCAGGAATCACAACCCAGGGAGCAGCATCCTCCGTAGCTAACAAAAGAATCCCATCAAACACAGAAAAGTGGTGCTGGAGGGAGAAGCAATTATGCAAGGGATCCGAAGTATAGCCCAAGGGTTTTTCTGGCCACTCGTGCTGCACAAAAGAGAAGACCTTACTAAGTTCTCAATATCTGTGATTAAATTGAACTTAGAACCATATATGATGATGTAAAATTTCTTGACAGTGAACACAACTACTAAAGCCTTCTTTTCAATCTGAGAATACCACTGATGAGCGGGAGCTAAAGTTGTAGAAGCTTAAGCAATAGGTTGTTCAGATCTGTCTTTGTATTCGTGCCCCAACACCATGCCAAGATTGATCTGAGAGACATCTGTAGCCAACATGAGTTACTGACCCAGCTGAAAAGTGGCTAGACATGGGGCAGATTGAAGCTTAGATTCATGCAAAATGAATGCTCAGTCACAAGCTGTGGAACATAAAAAAGGCACATTTTTACACAAAAGTATGTGCAGGGGCTGAGCAACAGTGTATGCATCCGGTAAAAACTTATGGTAGTATGCAACTTTACCTAGAAATGCCTGCATGCTAGTGATGCCAAAAGGTAAGTGTTGATATTGGTATAGGCTGAAAGGTGTACTGACAATGAGAAGGTGCCTAGTGGCCTCATCCAAGGGGAGCTCGAAGTATGCTTTCAACAAACCAATCTTAGAAAACTAATGGCCGTCTGACAATTTTGCGAGCAACTATCTATCATGGACTGTGTATTAATTGTGACACTAAAGTTGCTGCAGAAATGAAGCTTATCCATCAGCTTCTTAACGATGACCAGTTGTATAGCCCATTCATTAGAAAATATAGGCTGATTGACATTGAGTGACGTGAAACAGTCTAATTCAGCATTGACAGTCGCACAATGCAATGGGCAACTGCCGCACCCGAAAAATGTAAGGGCGGGCAGACTTTTTCACCGTAATGTGGGTCTGAAAACTGGTAGCACAACCAAGCCCAGGTGAAAACAGCAATGAAAACTCAGAGCAGAGGGACTCAGGTTGCTGATATGGAACTTCATCCAACACTAAATTTACCTCAATAGCAGTGGAGAAATCGAAAGTGTGAAATGCATCTAACTGAAACACGTCTGTGGTATGAGAATGATCTACAACAAGGAAGGTGAAAGGGTGAACAACAGATTTGTAAGGTACAGTAAGGTACAGTAAATCTGCTATTTACTGTAGCTAACCAATTTCCATGAAATCTGTGTGAGGGGAAAGCAGTCCAAGCCATGTACGTTTGTGCATTTACTAAAGTCACTAAAGCTCCTGTGTCCACTCACATTTTTTGCAGTTTATTAAACACACACACAGGTCAATAAGCAATTTGTTCAGGGAGATGGATATTGTCCACTGATTTATGTCCACCGATACCACTGTGCTATGTTTGAAGAGGAGTTACACATCAATGCAATATGGCCTTCTTTGGACACTTATTGCAAACAAACCAATGATTATGGGATGCAGAATTCTCATGTTGGATTAAGCAGTATGGGCAAGATGGAAGGCAGCCACACAGCCGCCGTTGTGACGTGGCCTATTGATGCTGAGGCAGTAACTGACTCTGCCCTTGTGATGCTGAGTCAAAGTCTCTACTGCTGCAATAGCTTTCCCATCATCCTGAACACTTGCAGCATGCCTAACAGGGGTTGACTGACCAACATCGAATACCTCCCCCTGCACAGCAATCTGATTATCTGCGGGTTGTGACACTTCAAAGAACTGTGCTATACTGAGCACATCACAAGTATCAGATTCTCACGCTGAAGTGTTTTTTTCGCAAACTTCCTTATCCAGAGCCAGAGGAATAACATCACACACCATGTGATCAGCATAGGTTTCATGATGAGTACTAGTGACAAGCTTATAATGATGGCTCAACCCACGTAATTCTCAGCCCGGGCTTTGTAAGATTTGTTTGGGCATTTCTGACAATGGTCAAATTTTACACACATCACAATTACATGTGTTCTGTCAAAGTAATGGTTTGAGAGAAGGTTGCACATTTTGTCAAATGATAAGCTGGCCACTTCTTGCAAAGGCGCCAGTTGGCACAACAATTGATATATGCACGACAAAAGCCAGGAAAGAAAGAAAGCCCACACAAGTGTGCATCGCCCACATGAAAAACTGGGTAATGCTGCATAACCATGTCTTGTAGGAGTCCTAATATTCAGGTGATTCATCATATGCCTGAAAGGGCGACAGTTCCACTGATAGAAGAGTAACCTGCAGCGAACACGCAGATGCCACTTGATTGAGAGCAGTTGTTATCCCACAAAAATTTGCTGCTGGGCAATGAAATGTTGGAGTATTTCTTTGATTGAGATGTTTGTTGGGTGACTTAGTAATGACACTAACATGTGGAGAAAACATAACCCTCTCTTGTTGCCAAGTCTGTTACAGCAAGAACAATCACAATTTATAGAACATAGTACTTTATGGAGCCAATGTAAGATACAATGAAGTACAGGTTGTGCGTAGCACTGAACACACTGAATGGACAACAGTAATACAGATTACAGAATAGGCCTAGCACTCGTTTGCGATCACCTAAATATTACTGTTTCTTTGGCAGCTCACCAGAGTGCGCCAGGGGGCTGACCCAGGTGGCCTCTATAAGCAGGCCTGTGAACTGTATGGACACATGATCTCTGAAATCGTGTGTGTCGTGAGTGGAGGTACATTAACAATAAACATCTACAGTCTTTGTTTAGCCCTTCTCAGTCTCTTGCAACATGCACAGTACAGAAGCTGCAATGGTGGGCTCTTTTTTTTTGCCAAATTACCACTACGAGATTGTGTATCAGCCTACTTCTACAGATACCAACACAGATGCTCTTGCCTCCCTGTTGGTCCAGATTCAACATTTGATGAGTCCTCTACTTCATACTGCTACACTGATGCACAAGATACAGATGATTTGTACAGCTTTCCTCTTAATCACCAGAAATTGTCCAGGCCATAGCCATGAATCCTGATTTTCAGATTCTGTTCCACTACATCTACACGGTTTGGCCACATTCAGCCAGGTAGATTCATAGTTTGGTGGTTCACTGATATTTTGCCCATTGGCATGCTCCTACAGTTCATCAATGTGTCAAGTCTGCTGCATACTGATGATGACCATTCACGTGTTATAATTCCACAGGCTCTCCAGTGTGATGCGCTTCATTTTCTACACCAAGGATACTTGGGCATTGTTCATACCAAGCTGTTGGAATGATGTAGCCCCTTCCCTGTTCCTGTTCCAGCACTGCATAGATCTCTATTCACCAACACACCCACAGTCATTTTACTTCTCTCCTTTTCCACTACCCCCTACCATCCGTCTAACCTCCTGACTGCATCTAGCTGCCCTATCCTCTCTCCACCTCGTCCCTGTACACTTCCAAAAGCAGCTGTCTACTGTCCCCCACCCCTACCCTGCTATCCCACCTCCTCCCTGCCCCAGCTTCCTTCTTACCCCACGCCACCTGGTTGCCTCTCCCATCATGCACTGCTGCTCGTCTGCCTCAGTGGCCAGAGACTGTGGTCGTGTGTGTGCGTGTGTGTGTGTGTGTGTGTGTGTGTGTGTGTGTGGGTTCTGACGAAGGTCTTGTTGGCCAAAATCTCACTTTCTGACAGTCTTTTTTTGTGCCTACCTGTGACTCAGCATCTCTGTTATATGGTGAGTAGCAACTATCCTTTTCATAATATTGTTACATTCCATCCTGGATTTTCCATTGTTTGACTCAGCACTTCTGCCATTCAGCGAGTGGTCTTCTTTACTCCTAGTACATGAGACTATTATTTTTTAGGAATGTCTCAGGTTGATTACATTTGAAAAGGTAGAGAACAGGGCAATGGCCTAACGCTATGATTCTATGGCAGTCTTTTTTAACACTAATCTCTAAAATAATTATAATAAATACAATACTACACTCCTTGGAAGCATTTTACTGTTAGTAACAAAACTCACCATCTGTGATGACTCCCTTGAAAGACACTCCCATCTCTCTCTAAATTTTTGTGTTTTAATCTCCTCTGGTGCTTCATCCGGTTCATGGCAGATAGCATCTGACTCTCTGTACATTGGAAAATGCTATGAATGAAACAAAATTTTGTAAGTTTAATAAATGCAGAGAATGAAGCAAAATGTGTAATCTCTCTTTGTTTCACACATTACCTGCAATACTATGGGGCGACTATAAATATCAAGCAGTAGGTCTCTGTCACATTTTCCCACTCCCTTAGTACATTTCAATCTTTCTGTAAGTAAAAAACAAAACTTAATTACTGTTCAAGCCTAGTTCATGAAAAAATTATGCGGTCAATGTAGAACAGAAACTGAGCAGAAGAAGGCATGTTTACATGCAAGGCATTATATTTCCCATCTCAAAATCTTCCTCTAATTATTGTTTCTTTTGCTGTAAAGTTAAGACACTTTACACACATTACTGAGAAGGTGGGTTAAACTCCAGTTAGATTACTCTGATTTAGGCATTCTGGAGGTTTCCTTACATTAGTTGAAGATAATACTGTGACAATGTCTTAATCAAATTAAAAAAATCTGAAATATGCAAGTAGAATGTTAGTTCATATGCAAACATTACAACTAAGGAGATAGATGAACACACAGATCGCCATAAAGATATAGCACAAGAAAAAGATGATGAACAGTTTGTTATGGCAAACATGTTTTCCTGTCAATTGAAACAGTACACAATAGTACATTACAAACTATGCACATTACCTGGAATCAGGAGTCTCCCCAAGAATCCACAATAATAGGATGTGACATTTGGTGGTAGTTCTTTCCAGCAAAATGAAGTGTGAAGAGAGACCACAGTGAGTTGAGCAGCCATTCAGGATGGATGTTACCTGACTTGAATAGTGCTCTTACACAAAGATTGTGGTTCACCATGGAAGGAATGCATGACAGTCCCATGAGGAGTTTCTGAAAGTGGTAGGAAATGCTGTTCTACCGTACAGAATAGTTACTCAGCAGGCAGATCCATTCAGATGTGGCAGAACTGCAAGAGCTGACATGTATCGAAGTGGGCAGCCTATCAGTGTGAATATGGACTGCACTCATACCCAGATCACCCAATGCTTGGCGAACAATAGAAGGTGGAAGCAATGATCTACACATGTGTAAATCTACACGTGTAAAGTTGCTGCAAAGTGGGTGCCACAGACACTAAATGAAGTGGAAAATCAGACACATTATGAAACTTATCGAGTACATCTACCACATTACGAGGAGGAGGGAGATAATTTGCTTGTGTGGACCATTGCCATAGATGAATTTTGGGCCAGGGTCTCTCAGCCAGATCTGAAATGCCAGTCTGTGTAGTGGCATCATACAGGTTCACCATGCAGACAGAAATTTTGTCGCAATCCTTCTCCCGTCAAATTAAAGGACATCATAATCTATGACATTAAAGGAGTAATGTTGGGCCATTTTGTCCCACATGGACAAACTGTTAATGCACTGTACTACTGTCACACTTTCCTGCAACAACACCTAAGACGGGCTATTCAGTAGAAACACCCTGAACGCCTATAGTACGATGCTTTAATTCTTTAGGACAATGTGAGAGCCAATATGGCAGCATGTGTGCCGAATCTGCTCATGCGATGGGGATGGGAAGTACTGGAGCATCCAGCATATTTGTCAAAACTTATCACCTTGCGAATATGACCTCACATCAAAACTGAAAGAGTCATTGCATGGAACATGTGAAGCCATTTCCACAGTACTGGCACATTAGATCTGATCCACTCATGGTGAGGCCACTGGTATATGATGTTCTCCACACCATTGGTACTGCAAGATGGATTTGATGGGAGACTATTTCAAGGGGGCAGTAAGAAGTAACAGGTCCATGTTTTGCCCTCTACTATTGTGTACCATTGCTATTAACAGTAAAACATACTTCAAATAACAAAACTTGTTTCATCTTTTTTCTCATGCTATATCTTTATGGCAGTGTGTACGTTCATCCATCACCCTACATGCAATGTTTACATATGAACTAATCTTCCAGTCGCATATTTCAGAATTTTTTAATTCTTTACCATTTTTGAGACAAAAAATAGTTGCCATGACCTTTGCAATGACCCTCACAGTTACTGCAAGATACACTGTGTTCACAGAAATCGTACAGTTTCTTTACCAAATGGTAAACATAGATATTTTTAAGGTCAAAATTTTTGTTTACAGTTCTTCTGGAGTTTTTAATCTGTGGACATTCTGGTGCTTGATGCTTCAACAATAATCAGCCATCATATATTCATCCCATCTACTTTGACAATGTGCATCCATGACCTACAAATCTTACTGGAATCACTCAGTCTGCTCATTGCTGACTGCAACAAGATTTTCCAGAAAGTAAGCATGATGGCTATGCAAAAAACATAATTTGATGCTCATTTTACAACCAAGCACTTTGAATCTCCCCAAAAGTTGTGGGACAATTCTGTTGTAATTCTGTGTCCTGTATTTCCAAGAAAGTCTTTGACAATTTTTCTGAATGTCAACAGAGCATTTGTTTCAAGTTATGTAATTATTCTGGTGAAATGGTCATCTTTAATGAGCTGCCATCATCTGTCGATCATCAAACACATTGGTCTTTATTTTTCCACGTAACAGGCCAGGAAAAACTGAAGTGAGAGCCTTGAATATCTCCTTCAATTGACAAAGCTTTAAAAAATCACTTCATGTTATCCAGTTTTATATGCGGAGGTACAAATACAATGACCTTTCTGTCAACAAGTGGTCAATGTAGAATGCTTTGTCATGCAACCCAGTTTTACATGTAGAGGTGAAAATACAATGCCCTTTCTATCAACAAGTAGCCGATGAAGAATGCTTGAATCACCACATTACAGGTCAGATCGTGGCAGCCAATTCGACTGTACCCAACGCTTCTCTTGAGATCTGCTGTCCCACATACACAAATATCAGGGACACTTGATATCCCAGTTGTTGGCCAAGGAGGAAGCACACCATTTTAAGATCAATCCAGATGATCCAATGGTCCATGTGATATTACAACAAATCAATGGCTCTCTTTATGTTTTCACACCCTTCAACAAATCAATGGCTCTCTTTATGTTTTCATATTCTTCAAGCAAAAAACTGAATGGCCTATTGGGACTACAGAAGATAAATTTCTGTTGTGAAGGACGACATACTTCAAGCTCCGCTTTCTGTTATCAATGAACAATCGCTATTCAGTTGCATTATAGGTTGAAATTCACTTCTGAATCATTAAACTATGTTTGTTATCACAATATATAAATCCATCATCACACAGGAAATATTGCAGAACAGCAATCTCTCTTGATCAAATGTAGGATACTTTAGCTCCTTTTTCAAGCAAGTTTTTCTCTTGCAGTCTTGATGCTGACAGTTCTGAAGCTTTTTCTATATACTCACAAATCTCATGCCATATTATTCAACTCATGCTGCTCAAACCCCTTATGAAGGAAATCATCTTCAATAACAAAATCTTCATCACTTTTGTCACTTCCATCTTCACCAGAGCCATACTTCTGTATTTCCAATCAGGGCAATTCGTTGAAAATTGACACTGGGATTTCAGCTGAGAGCATAGTGAGTAGAACAAAACATGTGCCGTCTCCACTAGTTCATAGATTTTGCCGCGAGATGTCAGTTGCTCCACTTACGACCCACAGAAAAACATGTTATTACACCAAATGCTGCACACGAACTTATTCATTCATAAAATTTATGTAATCATATGAAAAGTAGATGGATTTAATTAACTTACCTCAGTAGACATCAGTTGTCAACTAGTTTGGATAGTTTCCGGGCAGTCTTGGAAGTTTTTGAAGACTTCAACTCTTTCTGAATTTGTTTAATGCCAGTGAAAAACCGGCATTTCATATAATTAAGAATCAGCTTGGGAACAATGTCCATTACATGATCTTTGCAGCATCCAATGTTAGATATTTCAACACTTATGTGGTCCAAACTATTAAGGCAATCATAAAAAATGTCACCCCATAAACTGTCCTCATGGAGTTTGACTGCGACTATATTTTTCACCTGCATAAGAACATTGAAGATGACTTTCGATGGATATGTGAGCAATGTCTTTTCTGTGGAAGAGCTGTAATGTCTAATAGATGTAAGTAAAGAGAATGGGATGTCAGATGAATTTCGGCTTAGAAGGCACAAACGCTTATGGCATTTTACAGCTTCTCTTGCTTGGCTCTGAGCACTATGGGACCTAACATATGAGGTCATCAGTCCCCTTGAACTTAGAACTACTTAATAACCTAAGGACATCACACACATACATGCCCATGACAGGATTCGAACCTGTGACCGTAGTGGTGCAGTTCCAGACTGTAGCGCCTAGAACCGCTTGGCCACTGTGGCCGGCTTTTCTTGCTTGATGCACCTCGTAACCTGCCAGATGATAAAACTAAACATTCCTTTCCTGTGGTGCTTTCAAGACTCTCCAGAACATGTTATGGATTGGGATGAGCCTCTGTGAAGTTATGTGGAACACAAAGCACTTTTTTAATTACATCTTCCATTTCCAGAACTCTGTCTCTGTTCTTTTGCTGCAAATGTCTGGCTAACATCCGCATTTGGCATACATATGACATCAATGAAAATTCACATTTATGTTCACAGTTTCCGCCAGACAATAGGGCTAGTTTTACAGGAATGTAAACGCACTGTAACGTGTGCAAGCTCAAGAAGTCTATTACTGGCGGGTGATCATTGCAACTCAGAGACCTTATGAAATCAAAATGTCGTTCAAGTGGGTCCTGATTAAATTTTGCAGTCAAGATATAGCTGAAACCTTTTTCCCACAAATATTCAGAAATCTACAATGTAATTTCAATGGTTACTCTTAGAGACTGGAGAGTTCTTTTGGAAGCAAAGCTGTTATTTTTATCGGCGAGAATGCTTTTCCATTTCATTAACATTTTGAGAGCCTCTGAGTTTTTGTACAATGCATCCTTAGGAAATGAAGAATTAAGTGCATACACTATGTTGTTCATATATCTAGTGAATGATTCTGTTGATTCACTGCCTTCGAATCCTGTTGCTTTAATTTCAAGTGGGTGGAAGTTAACGTGTGGCAAACTTTTAATCTGGCAAAGCCTGGGAAATTATCTTCTTGATAGACTCTGTGATAAAAATTACAGTTGATGATCTCATCGGTAAAAAGTATTTCAGTTTTATCACAGAAATTATTTCTTGCACACTTTATTGCATGAACAGCATCTGAAAATGCCCAAACTCTTCTGGTTTCGTCAACAGGATTTGATATAGAGCAAGACATTGCCAGACCTTTTTACTTTGTGGACTGCAATCACAAGTGAATGCAATAATTCTTGTTCCAGCTGGATAATCACTTGAATAAATATCTGCAAGACAACGTCGCCTGGAGTTGCATTGCGACTTGCATACACAGCAACAGGTTGGATCCAGTTATGCAACAGAGGAGCAAACATGAACACGAGAGCATGACTGGTAAGTTTATTCTTACAGTCGTCCGGAGTATACTCTTCTAAATTGATGAAACCATCAACTTTCAGGAAATTGTTATTAAATTATAGTTCTTCTTGAAGCTTAATTTCATAAAAAATCAGCACACCTAAGCGTTTGTTTTCAACTTGTTCTTCCAGAAAATAATTCTTAATGGCCTCCACAGCATGTGTATTGATTCCATATGAGCATTTCAGACCCTTTACTACATTTCGAAGATGTGTTTCAGAAGGAAGTGGCAACAAACCATGCTTCAAACAATGTCTGTATCCTTTGGGCAACTTAATTTTTAAGAAACTCGTCATCATACCACATTCCCTTAGTGCTTTTTAATTGGCATTTCTTTATCATAGTGTCCACTATCATTTTCTGTTTCTTACTCAGTTTGGAATGATCTAGGAGATTTGATTGAGCTGTCTTACACTTTTCGTCTGAGAGCTGCTTTTGCAGTAGATGGATTACTGCATTCACTGTTCTTAGTTTATTATGTAACCGCACAACTTCCAGCTTCTTACAGTTTAATGTTCTCTTTAGTGAAATGAGCACTGCACACAGTATCTTCAATACATTTTCCTCGACAGATGAAACACTGGGAAACATCGGAATTACTTGTTGAACATTTTCTTTACAGCAGCTACTCTTTTGTGAGTGTTCTGACAATGGTTTTCTTTTGTGTAATATTTTCGATAGATATTTTGGTACATTTTGAAATAAATGAGGAACTGCCCTGATTTTAGAGACCACCTTTGTCTTGGAATTTTAACTTGTTTACCCTCAATGATAAACACATCAGATTTTATAATAAGTTCCTCACAGAAATGTGAATCACACGCGAAACAATTATGAGTTAGAATTCTGTCTTTCCGAGGAATTGCTTTGACTCATTTTATTTTGCAAATTCTACTTCGTCTTTTGGAGGCCTAAAAAATGTTTACCTTTACTTTCTTGGTAGCCAGATCTGCACACTGGAACAAAACAAATTGGCATTTTTTATCCTTCTTCAAATACGAGTAACTGTATCCCTAAACACCAACTATTCACCACAGACTTCAACTCTTCAATGTTCACTCACACCACCATAAATACACTCACAAAATAAGCACAGGCAATAGCAAAACACACCTTCAGATAAAGCAAAACCGCATGAACTTAGATCTCAAGCGACAGTGCTGCTCAGAGTTTGCAGGCATGCCACCCGTCCTATGCTGCCTGTGTTAACAGGTGGGGAGTCAGCACACTTTCTCTTCTACTCTCTATGCTAAAAGTATAGCTGACGGTAAACTAGGATATTCTATTTTACACTTGTTTAGCTTATGGTATCCAGACTTTTTCACTATACAAAAGTAACAATCACTTGAGAGATTCTCTAGGCTCCTGCCAAATCACAGATATACCAAATCGAAGTTTATCCTGTATTCCATTCATCCAAATATGTAATTTATTGACACACTTCTTGCACGCTTTGTGAGGGGACCTATGATTATTTTGATCACCAATTTTTGCTTTAAAATAGGTTTGCCAGGCAAATGTGCAATGTTTCTCCTTTTGTGGGATAGTAAAACTGCCACATATATAGCAACACAAATCATGGCTGTTGAAGCACTTATGACATGAACTTCCAGAAGCCAACATAAGGAAAGATTTCATTTCACATATAAATAAAAGCTAAACACTGTATACAAACAAGGACTCTTGAGTCCACATCTGAATGAGCTTCACTATATCAGAGCAAACACATCTCGCTACAGTATCTTAAGTGTAACTGAAGTGGTTTAGACAATATGAACCTGTCAATGATTTACTACAGTGTCATTCACCCTCCTGTTGCCAGCCAGAGAAATGCTTCATCCCATGAACAGTGCACACATTCACATCAGGCGCCAAGAAAAAAAACTTGACCTCGTAGAAGAAAACTAACTACAGTTTTGAAATCTGCATGCCTGTTTAAAACATCACAAAAATTGAACCCAATAGAAACTGCGCTACAACTTTTCCCCAGTTTTATCTACCATCTGGCATCGCTCTCACTGCAGCTGCTTATGTGCGTGTTTGGGTGTTTGAGTAGTTCTCTGTGAATGTGCGTACTGCTAGAGAAAGAGCAACAGCCTGAAGTCTTGTGTAAATACTTTTTTTGTTGCATGTTTCTATGGGGGCACACATCAGTCAGCTACAGAAAATAATTTTGCTACACTTGGTCATATCTTACTTGAGATCCTCTGTAGTTGCAATTCTGCTGGGCGGCAAAGGAAGCACCCATCACCTTCCATTGCCATACTGTTTATCAGCACAAAATGGTTTCCTTTGATTGACACGAGTCGAACAGGGGGGGCATTAAATGCAGTTGCAAATCGCTCATGAAGATATGGGCTAATCCTGGAAGGGAAAGAAGGGGAATTCAAGCAATGAGTATATCTTCATATTGAGAACATAACTGTACCACAGAAAAATTCAGTCAAGAAAAGCAACGTATTATGATCAGTCAAGAAAAGCAACGTATTATGATCAGTCAAGAAAAGCAACATATAATGACACAAAATTGCTTACCAGAAATTTCCTTCAGGGGGGTGAAAAGTATAGTACTGTCAATACACACATATAAAATACAAGCAACAGAATACCTAGGTTTCTGAACTAATAGTTTCTTTGTCAGGGAGGAAAGAGGAATACATGGGGGTGGTTAAAAAGGAAAGCCAGGCCACTTGAATCCCAGGATGGGAGAGACCCACCTGTAGTAAGGACAAAGAAAGGAAGATTAGTGTTTAGCATACATTCAACAACAAGCTCATTACAGACAGAAAATATGCTCAAATTAGGGAAGGATGAGGAAGTAAATTGGCCACATGCTTTCAAAGGAACTGTCCCAGCATTTTCCTTAAGCAACTTAGGGGACTCATGGAAAACATAAGCCAAGATGGTTAGATGGGAATTTCAACCCCTGTTCTCCCAAAAGTGAGTCCACTGTGGTAACCACTGCACCACTTCAATCGGTGTATGTAGTGAGAATGAAGTTACACAAAGATGAAGAAGAAAGTGTCAGAGAGAGGAGGTCAAAGATGGTACATTAGTAACCACTGTGCCAGATACCGACCAGAGATGATAAGGACAAAGTGAGAAGCAAAGATAAATTAAGGAGAAAGACAGGTTAATGGAAAATGAGATGAACAGAGGACAGAAAGAATTATGACAGAAGAAAAGTGGCTGTTCCTAATAGAATATTAAAATCCTGTGCTTACATGACAGAATTACCATAAACTCCCTTTTTAATCAATGAACAACATGGGGCACATTTTCTGTCAGACCAAAATACAGTATGTTGCAGCAACACTCAGCTATAAAACTGATGATAAGTAAACCATCTCTAATTTAGACTTTTTTCAGTCTCTCGATCTTTACAGCTTTTCCAAAAATATTTGAGACAACGGTCCACGACAGAACATTGACTCACTTATCTGGGAAGAACTTGTTAACTATTTGGCTTTCATAATGGATTCGCCATACAGCAAGCAACACAAGTTTTCAGAAATGAGGTCTTGACATGGCTAAACGAGAAAAATTATTGTGTTGGTGTATTTTGTGACTTTGCAAAAGCCTTTGATTGTGTATATTAGAAAGTTTCACTTGGCAGACATAACAGAAAGCAGAGGATGTCACTGATAGTCTTTGTCACATGCATGGTACTACTCTTAGAATGGGGGAGATATCTATAAAATGCAATTCAAAAAGAGTTTTTTTCTGATGAATTAATCACACTAATTAAGGGTCAAAATTCAACCTCACCAGACACAGGCAGAGGATAGCTGCAAGTGGTTCATAGCTGTGTTATTTTCATGAAATCAGACATCAGAACTAAAAAAGAACAGAAAAGATAAAATACAAATAGTTACTGTAAAACATGAGATAAAATGGAGCATACATAATAGAGAAAACATACTCATTCAGCTTTTTACACAGTAACATGTCACAGCAAGGTCACAAAGTACTAACTGCCTTTTGTGCTTTTGCATCACACTTATAACAGCAAGATAGACTATGTCAGCATAGAGTGCAGATGCATGTTCAGCTTGCATAAGTTAAGAGAAGGAGATAAAATACAAATAAAGATGTGAAAATAAAATTACAAAATGGTTCAAACGGCTCTGAGCACTATGGGACTTAACATCTGAGTCATCAGTCCCCCCGACTTAGAACTACTTAAACCTAACTAACCTAAGGACATCACACACATCCATGCCCGAAGCAGGATTCGAACCTGCAACTGTAGCAGCAGCGCTGTTCCGGACTGACGTGCCTAGAACCACTCAGGCACAATGGCCGGCATAAAATTACAGTAAAATCAAGCAATGGAAAGTCCAGGAAGGAATAATAACAATATGTAAAGGTTAGATTGCTACTCATCACACAGAGGATATGTCACAATGAAAGAGATGGCTAAACATTTAGTTTTCAGACACAAAAGGCCTTCTTCATGGTATACACACCGATGAGAAAGGAAAAAAAAAAACCTCTTTTATCTAGGTGATGATTGGTTGGTTGGTTTTGGGGAAGGGGACCGAACAGCAAGATCATCAGTCCTGTCGGATTAGGGAAAGATAGGGAAGGAAGTCAGCACTGCCCTTTCATAGAAACCATCCTGGCATTTGCCTGAAGCGATTTAAGGAAATACGGAAAACCTAAATCAGCAAGGCCAGATGGTGTTTTGAACCACTGTCATTCCAAACACGAGTCCAGTGTGCTAACCACCGTGCCATCTTGTTCGGTCCTCCCGGTAAAAGCTCACTTTTACCAGGGTGAAAATACACTTTTTTTGTGTTAAGTGACCATATACTTTTCCTTGGAGTTTTAAAACTTATCAAGCCTTTGAATGACGATGGTTTTATACATCAACGTAAAACTTCCTGGCACTTTAGGAAACGAAACCCAGCAAAAACCAATGCTTTTTGTGAAGATCTTTGATGCGTCACAACACCTACGCTGCGTATTTTCGTATTACAAAAGTATAAATGCGAATTCTCCAAAACACATCACGACAGCTTCCGAAGCACTGAAATTGAGATTGTGTTCCGTGATGCGCTTTCCACAGCCAGTCATAGCTCATGTCACTTGATCTAGCCAGGCCAATAACAGCAGATATTCAGAGCATAGAACACATGATGTAGTCAGCTAATAGTAACATCACTGTTAAGTAGTGCGAACACACAAATAGGAAAAGTTAAACATTTAAATTAATATACATGCAGTAATGTATAACTACAAGAAAAGCTAAGCTTTCGCATAAAATATTGGTCGTTTTTTAGCATGTGTTACCCTTTAGGATATATCAAATGTAAATGTGCAAGTACAATTTTAAGTAATGGCATAAATGGCTGGTTTTCGGGGTCCGAAACTTTTCTATATGACTGCTCCTCAAAGTGTTACGTTTCGAATGAGAGTCAAACGCTCTGTGATTTACAAAAACCATTGCAATTCTCATATATAACATAATTCATCTTGCATGAAACGAAATTTACTTTGAAAGAAATGGTTCTCAAACTCCAATTCTCAATATTTCCCCACAATCTGTTAAGGGCCCCACACATGAGTGATGGATCACTGTGATCCGTCAAACAAAATGTCACCTGTAATTGGTCACTCCCCTTGACGCCCCGTGCATGAGTGATTTGCCAAGCAATTTCAATCAATATTATGAATGTTACTGTGTCAAGAAGTTCTGCTATCGAAAATGAACTGCCATGTTTAGCAGCAGCAGCGGCTGATATCCATACCCCCAGGAATACCTGCAAAATATAAATTTAAAATAAATGAGAATTATAATTTACTAAACTTGGTTTGAAACACTTTTCTTGGGAACTGTAGATTACTTTACAGAATATATTACATTTTTCACTGATGCCAAACGGGTTTTGTACACTTTTCCAGTGCATGAATACAATTTACATCATGTTTATTAGTCTTGAATTCCTTTTTATTCACTAGTCTTATAATGTAGCTGCAAGTATTTACACAATGTACTTGAGGCATCTACAGAGAAGCTGTCAATAGCAGCCCTATTGATTACTGTAACCCATTATAAATTGACTGATGGAGAGTTAGATTGTATGAAATGACAAATAACTGTATATTATATTTGTCCTGAACATTTAAATTAAAATTTCCTCTTCACATTACAGTATGTAACTCTGGTTGGAAGTTAAAAACTTTAATAATATGTATAAATATATCATAAATAACTCAAAATTGCAAGTGGGATACTGCTAACCAGCCTGGCAGCCAAAGTGATCCATCAGACTGCCCGAGATTTCCATGGAACCAGCAACCAGTGATCAGCAGCCAATCACTGTGATTTGCCCACACCTGTGCAATCTACGAGGTGATTGGTCACATGTGTTATGGATCACTGTGATCTGTTGCTCATGTATGGGACCCTTTAGAAATGTAAACACTTGTGATGTCACGCTCATCAAAAGCAGTTTATTGTTACAAAGTATTGCATACTCTTCGTCATAAGGCCTTTGATATATTTTGCTGTTGGCAACTGCTTGTGTGTGCACTATGTTTTGTTGTTATAAATGGCACATTTTCTTTGCAACTAAAGTATTAGTTTGATGTTATTCTCACATATGTGTTTTTTTACTGCTGCAGTAGCAGGCTAAAGTAAAATTCTCTGTTAGAGTATCATATCTTGCCAGTTACATTTACAAAAATTTAACTGAAAACTGAAACAATGAAAAATTCCCAGATTTCTCAGTTGTCTCAGGGGATAAACACCACGTTCTTCTGAAAACGAAGTCTCTCTCTCTCTCTCTCTCTCTCTCTCTCTCTCTCTCTCTCTCTCACACACACACACACACACACACACACACACACACAATCACAAAGCTCATACACACACATGGCCACTGTCTCCAGTTGCTGGGGCCTGACTCCCTTTTGTTGTGGGTGAGGACATAATTGATCATGGTGATGAGCAAGGAGGTTGTAGGTTTGGAACAGACAGCAGCTGGAAAAGGTAGTGTTCAATAGCGATGAGACTAAGGGCACTGGAGTTGTCAGTGTAGAGGTAGGTGGCATTGAAAATGACAAGCAGGGTGCCGCGTGGTAAAGGAACAGGAATTGTGGAGAGTTGGTAGAAAAAGTGGTTTGTGTCTTTAATACATGATGGTAGGATAAGGGGAACAGGCTGAAGGTGCTGGTCTATGGGTGTAGAGATTCTATCTTTGGGGGCACAGTAAACAGTCACTGTGGGACTTCATGGGTGGTTGAGTTCATGGGCTTTACAAAGCATGTAGAAGGCAGAAGTACGGGGAGTGGTGGCAGTGAGGTGAGAGAGAGAGAGAGCGAGAGAGCGAGAGAGAGAGAGAGAGAGAGAGAGAGAGAGAGAGAGAGAGAGACTCAGGAGAAAGGTTCTGTGATGGACCTAAGGATTTGAGGAGGGACTGGAGATCCTGCTGGATTTCAGGAATGGGGTCAATGTGGCATGGTTTGTAGGTGGCCATATCTGACAGCTGGTGGAGTCCCTCCACCACGTAATACCTGCGTTTCATAACCACAGTGGTGGAGGATTTGTTGGCAAGTAGTATTAAAAGGTCAGGATCAGTTTTTAGGTGATCGATTGTTATTCTTTCTGCAGATGTAGGGTTGGTTTCCATGTTGAGGAATTTGGTGAATGACGGTGCTGTGTCATCCGAACAAGACACAGACAGGGCAAAAGCACCACAGATGCAAAAATGCGAGCTGGTGCCAGTGCTATAGAGACTCGCCACTTGCGGCAGTTCCACCAGTGCCAGGGGGCAGTGCTGAGGATGAAGATATCGAACTCGCCTCAGCCAAATGCTGGCCAAATACAATATTCCAATGGCCAGATGACAACAGACAGGAGCCTACTCAGAAAATGGAAGAGCCGGTCTCACCCACTTGATTACAGATCATCATCCAGGGCTGACTTGGACAGGGAATGTCATTTAGTGAACTCTTAGACGTGAACAGGCAGTTGTAAATTGAATTTGTTATGTACTGTGAAGTTTACCTGTGATTATTTGCACTTATCCACTGAGACCCTTTTTTGTCTTATATTATACGCAGTGTTGCAGAATTCATTATTCAACAAGTCATAAAGATTAGTAAATCTTTTTAATCATTTGTGTGACTTTGTTACTAATCTGTTGGAGTTCTGTACAATCTTTGTTCACCTATCCTATTACCTGACCCTGGGGCATGGTTGTGTAATAGTGGCAGGGAGAAAATGTCTTAGCGGTGTACTGCTTCAGAAGCCAAACTCACAAACTCTGTCTACCATAACAACAGTGTCAACTCGGCCTCCACAGCAGTAGTGACGAGGCCTTTGCAAAACCGGTGACGAGGGTTTACAAAGGATGAAGAGGCAAGGTTAAACATTAGGAAATTTCAGAAAGTTAAGAGGAGTTGATTTGGGGCAGTGGGAGGTGGGGGGGGGGGGGGCAGATCATTGTTGGATTGAGGAGTGAACTGAGTTAGGCCAGCTTAAATATTGGTTTTGGATTGAGTTTGATTGGTAAGGTTGTGGCAAAAATGTTTTTCCACTGTAGGGACTGGGAGAAGGAGAGAAGATCCTTAACAATCTCAGAATGACTGAATTTGGGAGTGGGCAGTAGGTAAGGCCAATGGAAAAGACTGATACTTCAGTCAACTGAGGCTTTCAGAAGGAAGCTTCTTGACAGTGTTTCAGGTCTGTTTAGTTCTGCATTCACTACAGTGGTGGGAGATAGTTTCTGAAGATGTGGTAGATATCCTGTATAATAGATCTGCGAGGCAGGGTTTGTTGAATGTGAGAGGATGAGGAGGTGGTTTGATGGAGGCTCTTGTAGAGGTGGTGGGAGTGGTAGTCCAAGGTGAGAGGAGGAGGTTAACAGAGTTTTCTGACGGGGCATTGGGCATGCTGTTCAGGTTCATGGAGGACAAGACTTTCAATCTGGAAGGTGGGATCCAGGAATTTGGGATTTCTGAGCAGGAGAATTTTACAGACAGAGAGGAGCATTTGATACATATGGTTTTGCAAGACTAGGTTGACGAGTGCTGTGGACTGACATAATTTGAACAGATAGAGGTCACTGTGACAGGAGGAGTTTTAGCCAAAGATGTGTAATCTGATAGTCAGGCCTTTTGGGGGCGATTCCATGAACAGGGCAAAATGCAGGAATCGTATGTGGGACTAAGTCCTGGCTACGGATAGGGAAACTTTTCTGTACTTATGTAGATGGAAGGAGCAAGGATCCGCAATGAAGAATAAGCAAATGGTTAAAAACAGGAGAGAAGGAAAAAATGACAGAGAGATCAAAATGGTTGAAGTACGGGAAAAGGTGAAACCTGAGGGAGTAGGGCCTATAGCAAAAGACAAAATCAAACTAAAACTGATTTCAAGACAAAATGAGATCAAAGAGAAAAATACCTAAAAACATTATGATAGTGAGATGCTCGTCAATGTGTGAGAAAACAGGAGGATGTTTTGTTAAATTTGATCTAATTTTCAATAAGTTTACCCAGTAATATTGTGGTGACCATCTTTTTTTGCCTCCACTGATAGCAGTAGATGACGTGCTGCACTCACCAAACAACAGCGGCCAGCAAAGCTCCTGTCAGTAACAACTTTCACTGTGTGTAGACCTTTGCCCCCATGCCTTCCAGAAGCCATGTGCTCTTAACCATTATGAGACTCAGTCTTTGCTCCTTCTTTAACACATCAACATCTCACAGTCATGCTCTCAGCAGCACAACTCTCACAGTGTCACGTGATTAGTGATCTTAGCTACTGCACATCGCTGGAGTTTCATCAGTGAAGCTCCATATTTGAAATCAGTTTACCATAAATTCTCACAATTTGGTATACAAAAGATATTCTACCATGTTTTCCACACCCTGGTTTTAAATTGCACTTTCTCAGAAAACTTGACGGTTCTCATTCCGGACACTAGGTTGTCATCCTCCTTTACAAATCTCTGCTTGTATCTGTATATGTGCGGATGGATGTGTGTGTGTGTGTGTGTGTGTGTGTGTGTGTGTGTGTGTGCGCACACACGAGTGTATACCTGTCCTTTTTTCCCCCTAAGGTAAGTCTTTCCGCTCCCGGGATTGGAATGACTCCTTACCCTCTCCCTTAAAAGCCACATCCTTTCGTCTTTCCCTCTTTCCTGACGAAGCACCCGTTGGTTGCGAAAGCTTGAATTTTGTGTGTGTGTGTGTGTGTGTGTGTGTGTGTGTGTGTGTGTGTGTGTGTGTGTGTGTTTATATTGGTTTGTGTGTCTATCAACATGCCAACACTTTGGCTTGATAAGTTACATCATCTTTGTGTGTATATATATAATAGAAGGAAACATTCCACGTGAGAAAAAATACACTCCTGGAAATTGAAATAAGAACACCGTGAATTCATTGTCCCAGGAAGGGGAAACTTTATTGACACATTCCTGGGGTCAGATACATCACATGATCACACTGACAGAACCACAGGCACATAGACACAGGCAACAGAGCATGCACAATGTCGGCACTAGTACAGTGTGTATCCACCTTTCGCAGCAATGCAGGCTGCTATTCTCCCATGGAGACGATCGTAGAGATGCTGGATGTAGTCCTGTGGAACGGCTTGCCATGCCATTTCCACCTGGCGCCTCAGTTGGACCAGCGTTCGTGCTGGACGTGCAGACCGCGTGAGACGACGCTTCATCCAGTCCCAAACATGCTCAATGGGGGACAGATCCGGAGATCTTGCTGGCCAGGGTAGTTGACTTACACCTTCTAGAGCACGTTGGGTGGCACGGGATACATGCGGACGTGCATTGTCCTGTTGGAACAGCAAGTTCCCTTGCCGGTCTAGGAATGGTAGAACGATGGGTTCGATGACGGTTTGGATGTACCGTGCACTATTCAGTGTCCCGTCGACGATCACCAGTGGTGTACGGCCAGTGTAGGAGATCGCTCCCCACACCATGATGCCTGGTGTTGGCCCTGTGTGCCTCGGTCGTATGCAGTCCTGATTGTGGCGCTCACCTGCACGGCGCCAAACACGCATACGACCATCATTGGCACCAAGGCAGAAGCGACTCTCATCGCTGAAGACGACACGTCTCCATTCGTCCCTCCATTCACGCCTGTCGCGACACAACTGGAGGCGGCCTGTACGATGTTGGGGCGTGAACGGAAGACGGCCTAACGGTGTGTGGGACCGTAGCCCAGCTTCATGGAGACGGTTGCGAATGGTCCTCGCCGATACCCCAGGAGCAACAGTGTCCCTAATTTGCTGGGAAGTGGCGGTGCGGTCCCCTACGGCACTGCGTAGGATCCTACGGTCTTGGCGTGCATCCGTGCGTCGCTGCGGTCCGGTCCCAGGTCGACGGGCACGTACACCTTCCGCCGACCACTGGCAACAACATCGATGTACTGTGGAGACCTCACGCCCCACGTGTTGAGCAATTCGGCAGTACGTCCACCCGGCCTCCCGCATGCCCACTATACGCCCTCGCTCAAAGTCCGTCAACTGCACATACGGTTCACGTCCACGCTGTCGCGGCATGCTACCAGTGTTAAAGACTGCGATGGAGCTCCGTATGCCACGGCAAACTGGCTGACACTGACGGCGGCGGTGCACAAATGCTGCGCAGCTAGCGCCATTCGACGGCCAACACCGCGGTTCCTGGTGTGTCCGCTGTGCCGTGCGTGTGATCATTGCTTGTACAGCCCTCTCGCAGTGTCCGGAGCAAGTATGGTGGGTCTGACACACCGGTGTCAATGTGTTCTTTTTTCCATTTCCAGGAGTGTATATCTAAAAACAAAGATGATGTGACTTACCAAATGAAAGCGCTGGCACGTCGATAGACACACAAACATACACACAAAATTCTAGCTTTCGCAACCAACGGTTGCCTCGTCAGGAAAGAGGGAAGGAGAGGGAAAGACAAAAGGATTTGGGTTTTAAGGGAGAGGGTAAGGAGTCATTCCAATCCCGGGAGCGGAAAGACTTACCCTAGGGGGAAAAAAGGACGGGTATACACTCGCACGCACACACATATCCATCCACACATATACAGACACAAGCAGACATATACAGAGGCAAAGAGTTTGGGCAGAGATGTCAGTCGAGGCGGAAGTGCAGAGGCAAAGATGTTGTTGAATGACAGGTGAGGTATGAGTGGTGGCAACTTGAAATTAGCGGAGATTGAGGCCTGGTGGATAGCGGGAAGAGAGGATATATTGAAGAGCAAGTTCTCATCTCCGGAGTTCGGATAGGTTGGTGTTAGTGGGAAGTATCCAGATAACCCGGACGGTGTAACACTGTGCCAAGATGTGGTGGCCATGCACCAAGGCATGTTTAGCCACAGGGTGATCCTTATTACCAACAAACACTGTCTGCCTGTGTCCATTCATGCGAATGGACAGTTTGCTGCTGGTCATTCCCACATAGAATGCGTCACAGTGTAGGCAGGTCAGTTGGTAGATCACGTGGGTGCTTTTACACGTGGCTCTGCCTTTGATCGTGTACACCTTCCGGGTTACAGGACTGGAGTAGGTGGTGGTGGGAGGGTGCATGGGACAGGTTTTACACTGGGGGCGGTTACAAGGGTAGGAGCCAGAGGGCAGTGAAGGTGGTTTGGGGATTTCATAGGGATGAACTAAGAGGTTACGAAGGTTAGGTGGATGGCGGAAAGACACTCTTGGTGGAGTGGGGAGGATTTTTTTTATATATATATATATATATAAAAAATGATGATGTGACTTACCAAACGAAATCGCTGGCAGGTCGATAGACACACAAACAAAAAACACAAACATACACACAAAATTCTAGCTTTCGCAACCAATGGTTGCTTCATCAGGAAAGAGGGAAGGAGAGGGAAAGATGAAAGGATGTGGGTTTTAAGGGAGAGGGTAAGGAGTCATTCCAATCCCGGGAGCGGAAAGACTCACCTTAAGGGGAAAAAAGGATGGGTATACACTCGCACACACACACATATCCATCCACACATATACAGACACAAGCAGACATATATACATATATGTCTGCTTGTGTCTGTATATGTGTGGATGGATATGTGTGTGTGTGCACGAGTGTATACCTGTCCTTTTTTCCCGTAAGGTAAGTCCTTCCACTCCCGGGATTGGAATGACTCCTTATCCTCTCCCTTAAAACCCAAATCCTTTCGTCTTTCCCTCTCCTTCCCTCTTTCCTGATGAGGCAACCGTTGGTTGCGAAAGCTAGAATTTTGTGTGTATGTTTGTGTGTCTATCGACGTGCCAGCGCTTTCGTTTGGTAAGTCACATCATCTTTGTTTTTAGATATATTTTTTCCCACGTGGAATGTTTCCCTCTTATATATATGGTTATAATAGAGGGAAACATTCCACAGGAAATATATATCTAAAAACAAAGATGATTTGACTTACCAAATGAAAGTGCTGGCAGGTCGACAGACACACAAACAACCACAAACATACACACAAAATTCAAGCTTTCGCAACAAACTGTTGCCTCATCAGGAAAGAGGGAAGGAGAGGGAAAGACGAAAGGAAGTCCTTTTTTTCCCCCTAAGGTAAGTCTTTCCGCTCCCGGGATTGGAATGACTCCTTACCATCTCCCTTAAAACCCACTTCCTTGTTTGTGGTCGTTTGTGTGTCTGTCGACCTGCCAGCACTTTCATTTGGTAAGTCAAATCATCTTTGTTTTTTATATATATATATATACACATGATACAGGGTGGATCTAAAGTCCTACCATGTGGGAATTGGAAGGTGACAGTAAAACACAGAAAAGAAGAAAAAGAAACGAATGGATACTGAGTAAAGTAGTGCATTAGAGCAGCGATTCTCAACTTGCGTGGTGTTCCCCCCCCCCCCCCCCCCCCCCCCCCCCCCCCCCCTCTAGGGAAACATGAAACACTAAATGCGGGGCATAGTCTTGAAAAAAAAGAAAATGTGTGTTCAAAAATTGATTGATTTACAGAAAGAGAAGCAAAGCATAACACATTCTGTATAAGACTGTGTCAATGCTACAAAATCATTTAAATTAAAAATAAGTTTAGTAATAATTAGTGACACTCTTGGGCCAGTCTTGCATAGCAGAGTTTTTCAAAGTGAATTTAATATTATAAAGACCATCTGAGTTCTTCATTATGTGTTTAAGCTGAGATCTATTTTACCTCCAAAGCAGCCACTGCAGAAAGTCTGGTTTCAAAAAGGTAGAACATTCAAAATGGTAAGATTATATGAAATGCTTTTTTTTTCAATGCAGAAAACTCATTATCCACTGCTGCCCAAAATTTGAAGAGCAATTTATAAATAAATTGTCTTTTAATTTCCCCACTTGGATGTTTCTTCTTTGGCAGCTGAGAGACATTAGAGAGTATTTTGAAATCAACCCATAACCCAGTCCTAACATGAGAGCAAGTTTTTGTCAGTAAGAAAACATTTATTAAAATTTTTTTCCAGTGTGGATATATGATTTTTAGTTTACAAAAATAATTTTTATATGGTTTTTTTCAGCCTTTTAAGTTTTAACACATTCATCAACAATTGCAAAACAGCAATAAATCTACCTTTTTTGATAATGTGCAAGGTTTAACAGTGTAGCATTAGCAACAAAATACATAAAACACATATACTGCTTGATAATTGCTACAGAACAACTGACACTTGCTAAGGAACAGCTACCAATTGTTGTGAAACAACTAACAACTGTTACAGAGCACTCGACCAATGACAGTAAAAGGAAATGTAGAGGGCAGGAAGCATTAACTGCGGTGAAGCCTGTGCACGAACATTCTGCATGCAGTCAACAATTCATGCAGTATGACATTTGATGAAGGTGGTTGTGGTATGACAACATGTGTGAAAACATCATTTCACTGCTTATGATTGTGGACAAGCAACTGGATGGCTTAAAGCCAAGCAAAGTCACTATTGTGACCACAGTAATGGGTTTGTCCAAAAGTGCCATATCATAATTAAAAAAGGCTGCTGGAGGTGGACATGCTATGTGAAAACATGCTGGTGGCTGTACACAGACCAGAACACCAGAAAAGGATTGATATGAAGCCCTAGTGGCAAAAATGAACAGACATTTCCCTTCTAGGCAGATCACTGCAGGCTTTGCAGCCACTACTGGTCCATGTGTCACTGCCAGGACCACTTTGTGGTGACTAAATCATGTTGGTTCACATGCTCCAAAGCCTGTTAAATGTATCCTACTTCAACCATGCTACTGTCAAGAAAGAGTCTGTTGGTGTAGGGAGCATGCTGATTGGGGTCGGGGTCAGCAAGTGAATGATGTTCTCTGACCAATCCTGCTTCACTGTGGCAAGTGATTGTGGTCCCCAGTTAGTGTAAGGGGGGGGGGGGGGGAGAGAGAGAGAGAGAGAGAGAGAGAGAGAGAGAGAGAGAGAGAGAGAGAGAGAGAGAGAGAGAGAGAGGGGGGGGGGGGGGGGAAAGAGAGAGAGAGAGAGAGAGAGAGAGAGAGAGAGAGAGAGAGAGAAACATATCATAGAAGGTTCATGTACATCACTGGTATGGCCTAGGTATTATGCTGTGGGCAGGCAGGCAATATGAACAGTAGCTGAACACCATTGAATAAATTTGTGCGAAGCTCCATTACGGCACAGCAACGGTGCAGGGAGATTTTTCTGGATCATGTTCATTTGTTTAGTGGAGTAGTAGGTCCTGATTTTCTATTTATGGATGACAATGCCTGTACACAAAGGACCGCTGAGGTGTCAGACACACTAGAAAGTGAAGATACTGAACGTATGAAATGGCCAGCATATGTAAACCCTATAGAGCATATGCATATGCCAGGGATGGTCTTGGCAGTTTCTCAACAAACACACCTTCTCCCACCTACCCCCCCCCTTTCCCCCCGAACTGTGCAAGAGCTTTTCAGCTGCATTGAGAGAGGCAACAGTTTGGTAGCCACCATGAATAACAGGTGCTAAATGTGATTTAATGCCCAAGGAGGGCAAATTCCTTTCTGAGACTCCAGTATTTATCTTTATGTTGGGAGTCTGATCTGCATCAAACATGAACATTATTTATATCTGTTACCCTGCTTTTCCAAGCGGTGAAATCTGTATCATTGTTTTTTTATATGTTACTTATATACTATGCTTCATGTCCTACATCATTGTCTGCCATTATTCCTGTCCAATAAAGTAAGTATTCATTAGCAATTGTCAAGATATATAGATAAGAGGGAGGCATGATGAAAATTATGACTGGAAACAGTGTTGTAGATATTAAAAAGTTGAGAAACTCTGCATTAGAGAACAGTATCAAAGGGAAACAGTACTGGATTATCAGATGGAAGGAAAGCCATTGTACAAAATCAAACAACGGGACGTGCAAGATGGAATAACAACAATATGAAAATGATAGAGTGCTATTCATCACATAGAAGAGGTACTGAGTCACAGACAGGTACAATGAAAGAGACTGCTAAATAACTAAATATCAAAATTTTTGGGAAAAAAAGTTCTCCTTCAAGAGTAGCAGACACACACATTCGCACAGCTCTCACAATGCCAATGACTCCAGATGCTGATGCCTGACTGCTCGTCACCAGTGACTGTAGCCATGTGTGTGTCTGAGCGGTGTGAATGTATCTTCTATTCTGAAAAAGAACTTTTTGTCAAAAGTGTAAATGTTTGGGAGTCTGTCTCATTGTGACTGTCAGTGACTTAGGCTCTCCTCTATTTGGTGAATAGCAATCCATTGTTTTCATATCACTGTTAAAATGACAGTAAAATGCATTATCCTACAGTTACAATTAATAATCTCAAATGCAAAAGATTTTGTTTTTAGCTGGAGAAATATATGGCAAGTAGGAATCATGTCACATATGGCAGACGATATGAAAATTTTACATCCGCTATCTGAAGGAGACCGCTTAAAGTGCAAGAAGAAATGAAGATAGTTAATAATGTAGGAAAAGGCAGATTGCTGCTTACCATAAAGAAGACACGTCAATTGCAGACAGGCACAATTAAAAGACACTTACATAAAGCTTTTGGCCACAGCCTTCATCAGTAAAAGAGAGACACACACCATTCACACACACAGGCAAGCACACTTCACGCATACAGAACTGCCAACTCCAGCATCTTGGGCTGGAATGCAACATTCTGGTGTGTGTGTGTGTGTGTGTGTGTGTGTGTGTGTGTGTGTGTGTGTGTGTCTGGAATGCAACATTCTGGTGTGTGTGTGTGTGTGTGTGTGTGTGTGTGTGTGTGTGTGTGTGTGTGTGTGTGTGTGTCTTTTACTGATGAAGGCTGTGGCCAAAGGCTTTATGTAAGTGTCTTTCAATTGTGCCTGTTTGCAGCTTGATGTCTCTTCTTTACTGTAAGTAGCAATCTGTCTTTTCCTACATTGCTGATATTCCTACCTGAAGTTTCCATTGTTTGAAGATAGTAAATAGCAAGAGAAAACATTACGGAACATATTCTTCACAAACAATGTGTGTCTAATCAAAACTGTTTATTCTGATATCTTTGAAGGATAGATTTTTGACAAAGTGTGTGGTGTGAACATGTATGTCTGTGGGACACAGAAAAGATGTGTTAGCTCTTCCTCCTGGTCTGTTGATGCGATTTGGTAGATGACTTACATGTGGCTCATCTGGGCATTGTTGTGATAAGATCCTGACTATACTCAATAACAAGTAAACGAGAGACCACTTGAAAATTGCTACCTCTGTAGGTCAACAAGCCAATTTATCATAATATGTTGTTTTCTACAATTTTTTTGTCTATTTTATATTTTAAGGATGGTTTTGTACTTATAGCTACTCCTGTTTTACCTTAATAACTCCCTCCATTGTTATATTGCATTATGATTAGCATGCCATACAATTATTATTCTATTATATAAAAGAATTCATCAACTGTAATGTAATATTAATAACTTGCCTACTGTTATTTTGAATTATCGATTGTATTGTACTGTGTATGTGACATTGTCTGTTGCTATAATGGCCAAATGGTAATAACATTATTGTTATTGTTATCATCATCATCATCATCATCATCACCTCCACTAATTTTTGTGGTTGAGACAATTTCAATAAAAATATATGAGTCTTAATACTGCAAAGATTTATATTATGGCATTTTAAACAAATGGAACTGAACTGCTAGCACCAGGAATACACATTAACTGTCATACACTATGTTGTGACCTGCCGATCTTTCAAAGTGCCGCCGCACAGTTACGCGTGTCCTCTACATGCGGCGCTGTCTGCCAGTCATGCAGCAGCAGCGCCACCTAAGCGGCCAGCCAGTCAGCAGCCGGTAGACTTGGACTCAGTTATGACTTTACTGTTAAAGTGTACACTTGTCTTACTCTGTTTACTTGATCTGTGACTTTCATGTATTGCGTCTTCCTTGAAATATATTTGTTCAACTTGAAGTTATTACAATTGGCGACCAGGATGGGATTTTTCTTTTCCATCGTTGACCCACATGTTTCCATGGCATACTTTAGAGCAACTATTGCAAGGTCTCATAGAACAGCAAACGCTTCTCACAAATGCAATTCGTGATTTCGTCATGTCATCAAATGCGGGGCTTCTCTCGTCGTTGTCTCTACCTACTTTTCCTCCTTACGCCGAGACGGCGGAAGACTGGTCTGATTATGAAAAATGTCTTCGACAGCACTTCTTGGCATTTCATGTCACGGATGAACAAACATGTAAGTCTCTGTTCCTTTCATGGATTTCACCTCAAATGTATTGGTTGTTGTTGCAATTGGCTCCTTTGAAAGATCCTGCGTCTTTGTCCTTTGCTGAAATGTGTTCACTTCTGTCCGTCTATTTTCAAAATCAAAAACATGTGGAAGCCTCTCGTATTGCCTTTTATCGTTGTCAAAAGAACTGAATCAATCATATCACACTTGGGCTACTGAACTTCACGGCCTCAGTACAAAGTGTCAATTTGTTACTGAAGTTCACAAAGAATCCCACGCCGATTCCATGGTACGGGATGTTATTATCCGATTGGCACCCGACAAAGAAGTTAGGCAACGTGCCCTTCAGTTGGTAAATCCGACTCTAAATGAAGTCCTATCCATCGCTTAGTCTTTTGAAATTTCTCGCGCCGCTGGAGCACAAATAGAGCCATGGGGCGGCGTCAGGGAAATACAACCTCTGTGCGATGTTGACGAAGCGTGTGGTGTGTCCCCGCCGGCCGACGTGGCCACAGTATGCTCCCAAGTGCAGCCTCGGCCTAACCGTAAACAAACCTCTAAGAAACTGCAGCAACACACACGACAACTTCCTTCATGTCCGTGGTGTTTTATGAAACATTCATGAGAAGATTGTCCAAAATGTTGGGCCATGTGTCACAAATGCAAAAAAACAACGGGTCATGTGTCATCCGTTTGCAAATCTGACCACATACGTGATGTTCATGAACAAGATGCTGATTCTGATTCTGTGTTGTCTATCAATTGTACTTCTTCCCTTTCAGGGAAGTTATTTCTCACTGTCCAAATACTGGGTCGAGATGTTCGCATGCAGGTGGATACTGGTTCTGCTGCTACTATCATCAATTCTCAGACATATCTTCAGTTGGGTTCTCCAATCCTGTCACCTGTCACTAGGCAATTACAGACTTACAATAAACAGAAGATTTCTCTCTTGGGACAATTTGATGCTGAGATATCTTACAAATCTGTCGATCGCACTGTTCCCATATTTGTGCTCGACTATAGTAACGCGGAGAATCTTTTTGGTTTTGATGCCTTTCGCGCTTTTGGGTTCTCCATAGATGACTCTGTCAATATCGTCTCTGATGCTATTCCTTATGCTCAATTGGATTCCTTGTCGACAACGTTTTCGTCCCTTTTTTCTCCTGGGTTAGGCATGCAAACAACTTTGAAGCTCATATCATGTTCAAACCCGCTGCTCGGCCTAAGTTTTTTTGGGCACGGCCCATTCCTGTGGCCCTTCGTGATCAGGTCAAATGGGAGCTGGATCGTCTCACTGCTTCCTCTCACTTCCAGTGAGTGGTCCTCTCCTGTCATTGTCGTTGCTAAGCCAAATGGTGATATTCATCTCTGTGGCGATTTCGAAGCCGCTGTAAATGCTCAATGCCTTATCGACACTTACCCTGTGCCTCGACCTCAAGAATTGTTCACTAAACTTGCTGGAGGCCAGTATTTTTCTAAACTTGACCTGTCAGAAGCTTATCATCAACTTCCTCTCGACACTGCTTCCCGGCAGTTTCTGGTCCTTAACACGCCTTTCAGCCTCTATCAATACCAACGATTGCCATTCGGGGTTGCCAGTGCCCCTGCTCTCTTTCAGCAATTCTTGGAACAATTATTGCTCACTGTCCCTGGGTGTATAAACTACCAAGACGACATTTTCACTGGCTCCACCACTGATGAACATCTTCCAAATCTCCGCACACTTTTTCATGTCTTACAGACTGGCGGTCAAGAGTGTAATCCTCAGAAATCAAAATTTTTTCAGGGATCTATCACGTACTTGGGGTTTCAACTCTCTCAGGATGGTATTGGTCTGCTTCAGCAAACTGTTGCTGCGATCAATGCCCTTCCTCGCCCTACATCTGTTAAGGAACTGCAGGCCTTCTTGGGGAAAATAGCATACTATCATAAGTTTTTACCGTCTGCTGCTTTGGTGGCACAACCATTGCATTGCCTGTTGCATAAAAACGTGCCTTTTCACTGGTCCGCATCATGCAATGTGGCTTTCCAGAAATTGAAGACTATGCTGAAACAGGCCCCGTGCCTGGCTACTTATCGACCTGGCCAACATCTTGTTCTTGCCATGGACGACTCTCAATACGGGCTTGATGCAGTCCTTGCGCACTGTTTTTCTGATGGTTCTGAACAACCCATTGCTTATGCCTCCAAAATACTCACAAATGCCCAACAAAAGTATTCTCAAATTGAAAAAGAAGCTTTGGCCATTATTTATGCTCTTCATAAGTTTGGTGTTTTTCTCTATGGATCCAAATTTCATCTTGTTACGGATCACAAACCACTTGTTTCCTTGTTTCATCCATCCACGTCACTTCCCGACAAGACTGCACACCGCCTCCAGCGTTGGGCTCTTTACTTGTCTTGTTTCAATTATGAGATTAATTTCCAGCCGACGGCTCAACATACGAATGCTGATGCACTGTCTTGCCTTCCCATGGGTCCTGATCTGGCATTCAATAGGGACGAACTTTTGTGTTTCCACCTGGATGTTGCCCAGCAGCGGGTTGTGGATGGGTTCCCCATCACCGGGGACCGGCTGGTGGCAGCTACGGGTTCTGACCCTACTCTCTCCCAGGTTTTACGCTGTATTCAGAAGAGTTGGCCAGATTGTCTGTCCGCTAAGACTTCTGATCCATTATGGAACTACTATGCTTTGCGTTACTGCCTCACGGCTAGGGATGGTGTTACCCTCCTTTCCACAGAAAGAGCTTCTCCGCGTTTTGTGGTACCTGCGTCTTTGCGTGCTTCGGTCTTGTGCCTCCTTCACGAAGGGCACTGGGGTGTCTCTTGCACAAAATCTCGGGTGCGCTGTCATGTGTACAGGCCCAACATCAACTCTGAAATCGCACACATGGTCGCTACCTGTGGCCCTTGTGCATCACAGGCCGCCGCCCCGAAGTCATCTTTGTCACCGTGGCCTTCACCTGAGAAGCCCTGGGAGTGTATTCATGCTGACTTCGCGGGACCTTTTTTAGGTACTTATTGGGTTCTCGTTATTGACACCTACTCTAACTTTCCTTTCATTGTCTGTTGCACGTCACCTACCACCGCGGCAACCACAAATGCTCTAGCTCGCATTTTCTCTTTGGAAGGCCTTCCCTCTACTCTCGTTACTGATAATGGTCCGCAATTTGCCTCTTCTGATTTTGCGGATTTTTATGCCCGTCACGGCGTCATGCATGTCACGGCCCCTCCGTTCCATCCACAGTCAAACAGTGAGGCTGAACGACTGGTCCGCACATTTAAGGCTCAGATGAGGAAACTCCTGAATTCTTCTGCTGATGATGCGGTTCTCCAATTTCTGGCTTCTTACCGTTTCACCCCCATTGGCAACCACAGCCCGGCTGAGCTCTTACATGGCCGACAGCCCTGCACACTACTTCATCTTCTGCAGCCTTCCACCTCATAGCCGTGGGTGTTTTCGCTTGGCCGATTCACCGCCAGCGACCTTGTATGGGTACGGGGATATGGCAGGTGCCCAAAATGGAGTCCTGGCCACATCTTATGACACCGTGGCCAACACCTGTATGAAATCCAGATGGACATCGGTGTTGCAATGCATCATTTGGACCAGCTTCGGCCTCGTGTGCTGGCAACGGCTGTTCCGGATGACGCTACACCACCTTCGGCTCTACCTGATGCTCGGGATATTGGAATCTCTCATTACTCACAACGCAGTCCTCTCACCATCATATCGGTGCCAGCACAAGAACTGACGCCAGTTGGAGACGTGCCCATGCAGGAACCAGATGACCATCATCTGCCGGAGCAACTCTACTCGCCTCTTTCTCCTACGGATGCGGACACATCGCCCATGTCTCCTGTTATAACAACCGGACTTGCCGCAATGTGCAGATTGGTGCACAGGGCCTCAGCAGATTCGACCCCCACACCTCCTGTCATCTCGACCCATTATCAATGGGGACACTTCCATCCGTACGGGAAGCCTCCTCCTCGAGACTTTACGACCAGTCAAACAACACCTATGGACGTTAGCAATCTCCAGGCCACCTCCATCAAGACCTGTGCAAAATATTCAAAGGGTGAAAAGTGTTGTGACTCGCTGATCTTTCAAAGTGCCGCCGTGCAGTTACGCGCGTCCTCTACATGCGGTGCTGTCTGCAAGCCATGCAGCAGCAGCGCCACCTAAGCAGCCAGCCAGCCAGCAGCCGGTAGACTTGGACTCAGTTATGACTTTACTGTTAAAGTGTACACACGTCTTACTCTGTTCACTTGATCTGTGACTTTAGTGTATTGCATCTTCCTTGAAATATATTTGTTCAACTTGAAGTTATTACACACTAAATGAAACATTCAGTGTCAAATTCCTTGGGGTCCAGTTGGATAACAAGTTAAAATACAC
Source organism: Schistocerca serialis cubense (assembly GCF_023864345.2). Lineage (NCBI taxonomy): Eukaryota > Metazoa > Arthropoda > Insecta > Orthoptera > Acrididae > Schistocerca > Schistocerca serialis. The sequence continues at coordinate 164,362,489 of NC_064643.1, read as the reverse complement.
CTAACTGATAGAAAACTAATCAAGAAGCTCAGTTCATCATATTTAGCCTTAGAAGCATCTATAATATTGTGTAAACCTAAAGACAAGAGTGTTGGCTTATTCAGAATATTTTCACTTCTTGTCATCTTATGAAATTGTCTTCTGGGTCAGTACAAGTAAAATAAAGTGCCTGATCAACAGAAATACATGAAACAGACTATTCTATTTTCTTGGGTATTTACATTGAATAGAACATGAACTGGAGGCCACATATTATAGATCTTAAATGTCTAAGTTCTTGTGTTACAGATAATAATGAATATGTCAAAAAGTTGTCTGACTTTACATATTTTCATAAAGTGATGTCTTATCACATCATATTCTTGATTAATACATCATTACGGATGTGGTTGTTGCATAAAAGTATTTAATCACACTAAAATGTGGTACCACTGTAGAACCTCTTTTAGACAGCTCTGTAAACAATTATAACAATGAAAATAATAAATTATTGACAATATTATGTAAATGTATCTAAAAACAAAGATGATATATAAAAACAAAGATGAGGTGACTTACCAAACGAAAGCGCTGGCAGATCGATACACACACAAACAAACACAAACATACACACAAAATTCATGCTTTCGCAACAAACTGTTGCCTCATCATGAAAGAGGGAAGGAGAGGGAAAGACTAAAGGATGTGGGTTTTAAGGGAGAGGGTAAGGAGTCATTCCAATCCCGGGAGCGGAAAGACTTACCTTAGGGGGAAAAAAGGACGGGTATACACTCGCAAACACACACACACACACACACACACACACACACACACACACACACACACACACACACACATGTAAATGGATAGATTAAAAATTTACTCACCAACCGGTGTCAGGGGAACGAACACACAAAATGGTTTAAGTTCTAAAAGCTTTCAGAACCAGTGGCTCCTTCTTCTGATAGAAGAGTTGAAGAAGAAGGAAGAGGGGTGAAGGAAAAGGACTGGAGAGGTTTACGGAAAGGGGTACAGTTCAGAAAAGTCTCTGCTGACCCAGGGTTCTTGATGACTTTTCTGAACTGTACCCCTTTCCTTAAACCTTTCCAGTCCTTTTCCTTCACCCCTCTTCCTTCACCTTCAACCTTTCTACCAGAAGAAGGAGCCACTGGCTCCAAATGCTTGGAGAAGTTAAACTCTTGTGTATGTGTGTTCCCTTGCTGCCACTTGGTGAGTAGATTTTTCCAAATGCTTGGAGAAGTTAAACTCTTGTGTATGTGTGTTCCCTTGCTGCCACTTGGTGAGTAGATTTTTTATCTGTCTATTTACATTATATTTATCAAAAAACAAAGATGCTGTGACTTACCAAACGAAAGCGCTGGCAGGTCGAAAGACACACAAACAAACACAAACATACACACAAAATTCAAGCTTTCGCAACAAACTGTTGCCTCATCAGGAAAGATGGAAGGAGAGGGAAAGACGAAAGGATGTGGGTTTTAAGGGAGAGGGTAAGGAGTCATTCCAATACCGGGAGCGGAAAGACTTACCTTAGGGGGAAAAAAGGACGGGTATACACTCGCACACGCACGCATATCCATCCACACATATACAGACACAAGCAGACATATTTACATTATATTATCTCTAAATAGTTAGGCATATGGACAACAGCCTTAGTGTGTGGTTACCCCCTTACAAAATTTGTTGTCAAGAACTGAACATAGTTTAAAAACAATAACAATACTAATAAATACTACACAAGAAAAACAAATTACTTATGCAATTCTTCACTCAGCTTTAGTATGACACATAAATGAGAGAGGTATTTAGCCATAAAAATCTTTGACCAACTATCCAGTGAAGTAAAGAACTCACACTGACAAGGCAAAACATTATAACCTCTTGCTTTACAGGATGCTGGTCCACCTCTGGAATGCAATACAGCAACAATTCTGGATGGAGTCAATTCGACAAGCCCTTGGTACGTTTTCAGAGGTATGTGGCAATATACATCAACACACAGGTCATGCAGTTCCCATATTATGGACTGGTGGTTTGTGGGCATGAAGCACTCTATAGCATCATAGACGCATTCATCTGGCTCAGAACAGGTGAATCTGGTGACGAAGACATCAATAAGAGGTAATTATTATGTACCTCAACTGTAGCACAAGCCTGGCCTTAGGACACAAACAGTTATCCTGCTAGAAGATCCCGCATCACTGTTGGGGAAGACATTAAGCATGGAGGTCTGAAATTCACATGACACAGTGATGTTTCATGCAGTCATTAGCCTACATGACAATGTATCCGGAAATGGCCATTAACTCAATGTAATTAGAAACACGATTCATCTGACCAGGTGACACGTTTCCATTGGTCCATTGTCCAATCTCAATGACACTGTGCCCACAGAAGTTGAGACATTTTCGGAATGTATGTCTCATATGGCAAAATGGTATTTAAGATAGGACAGTTTACATACTTACATTTAATATGTTGGAATAAAAACCTGATTCTAATATACAAGTATATTTTAATAGGTTGATACCACTATTAAGTAAATCTTTCCGTAATACTAGATATTTTACCCTATGTTCCTAATGTGAAAAATAATATTTCTGGCAAACATTTATAGACCCTTTCCCCATAAATCAGTGTCCGAAGATCATCAAATGCTATTTTAACCCTCATAACACATTAAAAAATCACAGTAATATTTAATGTAACTGCTCACCAAGTGGCAGCAGGAGAACACACATACAAAAAAAGATTTTACTTATGCTTGCTTTCAGAGCCAGTGGCTCCTTCTTCGAGCAGAAGGGTTGAAGGAGACGGAAGAGGGGTGAAGGGAAAGGAACTGGAGAGGTTCCTTTGCTTTCACCCTTCTTCCTTCTCCTTCAACTCTTCTGACACAAGGAGTGGCCACTGGCTCCAAAAGCTTGCAGAAGTAAAACCTTTTTTTTTTACAGTTTTAAACATGCCTGTCTCTCAGCAACCATATATAGGTTTCAGCATAGGAATCACACTAGTTGCAGACAACTGTTTGATCAATTGATCAAGGTTGCGACACCTCTAAGGGTAACTTCACCACAATAAAACATCAGTCCGATGTTGTTCCTAGTACAGCATATGTGCCAAAGGATTGAACGTGTTTAATTTTAATTTTTGACTTGAGCATGTTGTTGTTGTTGCGATCTTCAGTCATGAGACTGGTTTGATGCAGCTCTCCATGCTACTCCATCCTGTAAAAGCTTCTTCATCTCCCAGTACCTACTGCAACCTACATCCTTCTCAATCTGCTTAGTGTATTCATCTCTTGGTCTCCCTCTAGGATTTTTACCCTCCAAGCTGCCCTCCAGCACTAAATTGGTGATCCATTGATGCCTCAGAACATGTCCTACCAACCGATCCATTCTTCTAATCAAGTTGTGCCACAAGCTCCTCTTCTCCCCAATTCTATTCAATACCTCCTCATTAGTTATGTGATCTACCCATCTAATCTTCAGCATTCTTCTGTAGCACCACATTTCGAAAGCTTCTATTCTCTTCTTGTCCAAACTATTTATCGTCCATGTTTCACTTCCATACATGGGTACACTCAATACAAATACTTTCAGAAACGACTACCTGACATTTAAATCTATACTCCATGTTAACAAATTTTTCTTCTTCAGAAACGCTTTCCTTGCCATTGCCAGTCTACATTTTATATCCTCTCTACTTCGACCATCATCAGCTATTTTGCTCCCCAAATAGCAAAACTCCTTTGCTACTTCAAGTGCCTGATTTCCTAATCTAATTCCCTCTGCATCACCCGACTTAATTCGACTACATTCCATTATCCTCGTTTCGCTTTTGTTGATGTTCATCTTATACCCTCCTTTCAAGACACTGTCCATTCCATTCAACTGCTCTTCCAAGTCCTTTGCTGTCTCTGACAGAATTACAATGTCATCGGCGAACCTCAAAGTTTTTATTTCTTCTCCATGGATTTTAAAACCTACTCCGAACTTTTCTTTTGTTTCCTTTATTGCTTGATCAATATACAGATTGAATAACATCGGGGAAATTCTACAACCCTGTCTCACTCCCTTCCCAGCCACTGCTTCCCTTTCACGTCCCTCGACTCTTATAACTGCCATTTGCTTTCTGTAGAAGCTGTAAATAGCCTTTCGCTCCCTTTATTTTACCCCTGCCACCTTCAGAATTTGAAAGAGAGTATTCCAATCAACATTGTCAAAAGCTTTCTCTAAGTCTACAAATGCTAGAAACGTAGGTTTGCCTTTCCTTAATCTTTCTTCTAAGATAAGTCGTAGGGTCAGTATTGCCTCCCGTGTTCCAACATTTCTACGGAATCCAAACTGATCTTCCCCGAGGGCGGCTTCTATCAGTTTTTCCATTCGTCTGTAAAGAATTCGCGTTAGTATTTTGCAGCTGTGACTTATTAAACTGATAGTTCGGTAATTTTCACATCTGTCAACACCTGCTTTCTTTGGGATTGGAATTATTATATTCTTCTTGAAGTCTGAGGGTATTTCGCCTGTTTCATACATCTTGCTCACCAGATGGTAGAGTTTTGTCAGGACTGGCTCTCCCAAGGCCATCAGTAGTTCTAATGGAATGTTGTCTACTCCCGGGGCCTTGTTTCGACTCAGGTCTTTCAGTGCTCTGTCAAACTCTTCACACGGTATCGTATCTTCCATTTCACCTTCATCTACATCCCTTCCATTTCCATAATATTGTCCTCAAGTACATCGCCCTTGTATAGACCCTCTATATACTGCTTCCACCTTTCTGCTTTCCCTTCTTTGCTTAGAACTGGGTTTCCATCTGAGCTCTTGATATTCATACAAGTGGTTCTCTTTTCTCCAAAGGTCTCTCTAATTTTCCTGTAGGCAGTATCTATCTTCCCCTTGTGAGATAAGCCTCTACATTCTTACATTTGTCCTCTAGCCAACCCGCTTAGCCATTTTGCACTTCCTGTCAATCTCATTTTTGAGACATTTGTATTCCTTTTTGCCTGCTTCATTTACTGCGTTTTTATATTTTCTCCTTTCATCAATTAAATTCAATATTTCTTCTGTTACCCAAGGGTTTCTACTAGCCTTCATCTTTTTACCTATTTGATCCTCTGCTGCCTTCACTATTTCATCCCTCAAAGCTACCCATTCTTCTTCTACTGTATTTATTTCCCCCATTCCTGTCAACTGTTCCCCTATGCTCTCCCTGAAACTCTGGACAACCTCTGGTTCTTTCAGTTTATCCAGGTCCCATCTCCTTAAATTCCCACCGTTTTGCAGTTTCTTCAGTTTTAATCTACAGTTCATAACCAATAGATTGTGGTCAGAGTCCACATCTGCCCCTGGAAATGTCTTATAATTTAAAACCTGGTTCCTAAATCTCTGTCTTACCATTATATAACCTATCTGATACCTTTTAGTATCTCCAGGCTTCTTCCATGTATACAACCTTCTTTCGTGATTCTTAATCTAAGTGTTAGCTATGATTAAGTCATACTCTGTGCAAAATTCTACCAGGCGACTTCCTCTTTCATTTCTTAGCCCCAATCCATATTCACCTTCTATGTTTCCTTCTCTCCCTTTTCCTACTCTTGAATTCCAGTCACCCATGGCTATTAAATTTTTGTCTCCCATCACTACCTGAATAATTTCTTTTATGTCATCATACATTTCATCAATCTCTTCGTCATCTGCAGAGCTAGTTGGCATATAAACTTGCACTACTGTAGTAGGCGTGGGCTTCCTGTCTATCTTGGGCACAATAATGTGTCCACTATGATGTTTGTAGTAGCTTACCCGCACTCCTATTTTTTTTATTCATTATTAAACCTACTCCTGCATTACCCCTATTTGATTTTGTGTTTATAACCCTATATTCACCTGACCAAAAGTCTTGTTCCTCCTGCCACCGAACTTCACTAATTCCCACTATATCTAACTTCAACCTATCCATTTCCCTTTTTAAATTTTCTAATCTATCTGCCCGATTAAGGGATCTGACATTCCACGCTCCGATCCGTAGAACGCCAGTTTTCTTTCTCCTGATAACAACATCCTCTTGAGTAGTCCCCGCCCGGAGATCCGAATGGGGGACTATTTTACCTCCGGAATATTTTACCCAAGAGGACGCCATCATCATTTAATCATACAGTAAAGCAGCATATCTGCTTTAAACTTTTTCCATTGCTTTCTCGCTATGTAACTTTATGGTTTCTTAAAATTTCTTTCTGATGATAATGTCCTTAGAGGTGTCGAAACCTAGGTCAACGTACCAAACAGTTATTTGCAACCAGTTGGCTGTGTGATTCCTACGCTGAAAACCTTTTTTTACACATGTGTTCTCCTGCTGCTGCTTGGTGAGTAGATTTTTTATTTAGCCAATTATATTGTCAACAATTTGTTATTTTTGTTGTTACAGTAATATCATTTGTAATAACACCTATGAACAGGGAACTATCAGGAATCAATAAAAATAAAATAACAGAAAATAAATTGATAACAAAATACACATATGCAAATAAAATACCACTTAGAGAAGTGGTGTTCCACACATTATGATGGATAGTTTCTCTGGCATAGTTATAGTTACTGAAAGACCTTTCTTTCTTTTTCTCTTCTTCTTCCTGCCATGCATGGATGTCTAATTTCTAGATAATGTCTGGTTACTGGTGACTATCTTCAAGCATATTGTGTAATCCCGAACTGCTTTAATTATCAATGTACTTACATAAATCCCACATGTCCTTTTCTTTTTCTGGCTTTTACAGATTAAATGTTATAATTTAAAGTCTGAGGTTTTTCAATACCCCATTACCATATTTCTGTTTCCAAAGTCGGAATGATATATATGAACCTCTTTATGTTAGGCAGTTTAGTACTAAACCAACTGCTGATGCTCCAAGTAAACTGACCTGCACATAAGCACTTACTACATTAAACTAAATAAGTAGTACTGGTACAAACGCACCAAGAAAACACTACCCTGACTTCTAGCATTGAGACAATAAACAAAACCTTGGCACAATATTCTATATAATCTGATGATTAATTTTAAGCAGTTTCCCAAAAATGGGAAGAAAGACCTATGGACCCTTCATCCGGAAAATGCCTCAATTGTCATTGACATCAGTGGGTCAAAATGGTAACATGCTTGGGTTGTCTGCTGCAATGTGGTCTGTTCAACAACATATGTTCAGCCGTGTGCTCCAAATATCTGCACCAGCATTATACTCTGCAATTACCCTGTAACAGACTGCGGCCTATCCTGTTTTTCAGAACGTTGTTCTACAATTGGCTGTCGAAGTCCATCACCTTGTCACCTACTTGTGGTTTCACCATCATTCAATTGTTTACCACAAATGCTCACAACAGTAGCACACCATGAGCCAACCAGCTTCATCATTTCTGAGGTGCCAATTCCAAGGCACTGGACCATAACAATCTGCCAAAGCTGCTGATGTCAGTGGCTTTCCTCAATTGCAGAATGATTCCTTGTCTGTCTTTGCCCCACTTATATTCTTTCCCTACTGTGTCATGTACCTACATTGCCAGCAGGCAGCATTGAGTCACATGGTGTGCAGTGGTCATAATGTTCTGACTCACCAGTGTAACAGATAATGAGAAAACTGTCATCATATCTGCTGGACAACTCCTACTACTACACAGAAGTAGATCTGAAAATGTAATAATATAATGATGGAAAGTCCATGTTGGAATATCAGCAATATTTGGAAAAGGATAATAGTGACTCACCATGAAGATGACACATTTAGTTGCAGACAGGCACAATGGAAATACTGTTACACATTTGGCCTTCGATCAAAACCTTCTTCAGAAAAGAAAAAGCACACACATTCAGACACGCAAGCAAACTTCATGCACACCTGACTGCTATATCTGACTGCCCCAGCCAGAATGCACTGCCGCATTGAAATAAAGTGACACTCTGGAGTGTGGTGGGAAAGGGGAGAGATAGCAGGGTTTGGTATGGGGCAGAGGAGTGCTCTCTGGCAGAGTGTCCAGGGACTCTATAGTGGCAGGACAAGGCTGCTAAATGCAGCATCTGGTGAGTGTGGGGAGAGGGAAGGGGAAGGGGAAGGGGAATGTGGAGCAGAGGAGGAAAGGAGCAGGAAAGCAGAAAAGATTGATGGGTGCACTCGCAGAGAAGGGAGCACTATGAGGGTGATGTGATGTGAAATGGGACAAGGTGATAGGACAGAGGAAGTGGAAACTGTTGGGTGGAGGGTGGGGGAAAGTAGGTTACTGTGGGTTGAGGCCGGGATAATTTTGGGAGTGGAGAATGTGTTGGAAGGGTAACACACATCTGGACAGTTCACTGAACCTGGTGGTGGAGGGGAGGATCCAGATGGCCCAGGTTGTGAAGCAGCCATTGAAATCGAGCATGTTATGTTCAGCTGCATACTGTGCCACAGGGCAGTCAACTTTGCTCTTGGCAACATTTGGCAGTGACTGTTTAGCCCAGTGGACAGCTGGGAAGTGACTGCTGCAGCACTCTTGTGTGACATGGCTGCTTTCACAGGTGGCTTGGCCTCTGATGGGGTAGGATAATCCTGTGAGAGGACTGGAATAGGAAGTGATGGATGGGTGGCCTGTGCAGCAGTTGCACCTCAGTTTTCCACAGGGATATCCCAACCCCTTGCCACAGGGATCACATCCCAATGGAAGATCCAGGCGTAAGACATGCCCAATCCATCCACCCAGAACTTCCTATTTCAGTCCTGTCACAGGCTGACCATACTCTATCAGAGGTCGAGCAACCTTTGAGAGTAGCCATGTCATACAGCAGCTCTGCTGCAATCACCTCACAGGTTTTAATAATGGTATGACTACCAACTAGCAGTCCACCAGGATGAATGCCCACCATCAAACTGTGGCCAGGAATAAAGTTGGCCACACCCTATCACACAATGTGCAGATAAACACAACATACTTGATTTCAATGGCTGCTTCACAACCCGGGCCATCAGGATCCTACCCTCCACCACCAGCTTTCCTGAACTGGACAGATTGAAGTTACCCTTACAACACATTCTCCACTCCCACAATTATCTTGGCCTCAATCTATGTTAACCTACTGTCCTTACACCATCCACCAGCAGTTTCCACCCGCTCTGTCCTATCACCTTGTTCATTTCACATCCTCTCACCCTTATTGCATGCCACTCTCTGCCAGTGAACCCACTGGTCTTTTCCCTTACTCTGCTCCTCTCCTCTTCCACTCTCAATTTTCCCTGCCCCTCCCTCCCTGCGCCTGACAGCCTTGACCTGCTGCCATCTAGTCCCTGAATGCTTTGCTAGATGTACCACTCTTCTCTTGTCCCACTCCTACCCTGTTATCCTTCCCCCTTTCACACCCTATTTCACATTTTTGCTTTTGTTCAATGAGACACTGCATTCCGGTCAAAGTGGCCAGAGACAGTGGTCATGTGTGTGTGTAGTGTGCTTACTTGTGCGATTCCGTGTGAGTTTTATTTTCTGTAGAAGGCTGAAAGCTACATGTGTAACAGTATTTTGTTGTGACTGGCAGCAACTCAATGTGCCATCTTTACAGTGAGCAAGAATCTAGGTTTTTCACAATATTGTTAATAATATATATATATATATATATATATATATATATATATATATAAAATAGAGGGAAACATTCCACGTGGGAAAAATATATCTAAAAAGAAAGATGATGAAATTTACCAAACAAAAGCGCTGGCAGGTCGATAGACACACAAACAAACACAAACATACACACAAAATTCAAGCTTTCACAACAAACGGTTGCTTCATCAGGGAAGAGGGAAGGAGAGGGAAAGACGAAAGGATGTGGGTTTTAAGGGAGAGGGCCTTTACAAATGTCTGCTTGTAGATGGATATTGTTGCGTGCGCGCGCGAGTGCATACCTGTCCTTTCTTCCCCCCAAGGCAAGTCCCTCCGCTCCCGGGACTGGAACGACTCCCCACCCTCTCCCTCAAAACCCACATCCCTTCGTCCCTCCCTCTCCTTCCCTCTTTCCTGATGAGGCAACAGTTTGTTGCGAAAGCTTGAATTTCATGTGCATGTCTGTGCTTGTCCGTGTGTCCATCGACCCGCCAGCACCTTCGTTCAGTAAGTCACATCATCTGTGATTTTTATATATATTTTTCCCACGTGGAATGTTTCCCTATATATATATATATATATATATATATATATATATATATATATATATATATATATATATATATATATATAAAAAAACAAAGATGAGGTGACTTACCGAACAAAAGCGCTGGCAGGTCGATAGACACACAAACAAACACAAACACACACACAAAATTCAAGCTTTCGCAACAAACTGTTGCCTCATCAGGAAAGAGGGAAGGAGAGGGGAAGACGAAAGGAAGTGGGTTTTAAGGGAGAGGGTAAGGAGTCATTCCAATCCCGGGAGCGGAAAGACTTACCTTAGGGGGAAAAAAGGACAGGTATACACTCGCACACACGCACATATCCATCCACACATACAGACACAAGCAGACATTAAAACCATATATTATATATATATATATATATATATATATATATATATATATATATATATATATATATATATATATATATATATATATATAAAAAAAAGAAAGATGATGAAACTTACCAAACAAAAGCGCTGGCAGGTCGATAGACACACAAACAAACACAAACATACACTCAAAATTCTAGCTTTCGCAACCAATGGTTGCCTCGTCAGGAAAGAGGGAAGGAGAAGGAAAGACAAAAGGATATGGGTTTTAAGGGAGAGGGTAAGGAGTCATTCCAATCCCGGGAGCGGAAAGACTTACCTTAGGGGGAAAAAAGGACAGGTATACACTCGCACACACACACATATCCATCCACACATACACAGACACAAGCAGACATTTGTAAAGGCAAAGAGTTTGGGCATTTTTTGGGCAGAGATGTCAGTCGGGGCGGATGTACAGAGGCAAAGACTGACATCTCTGCCCAAAAAATGCCCAAACTCTTTGCCTTTACAAATGTCTGCTTGTGTCTGTGTATGTGTGGATGGATATGTGTGTGTGTGCGAGTGTATACCTGTCCTTTTTCCCCCCTAAGGTAAGTCTTTCCGCTCCCGGGATTGGAATGACTCCTTACCCTCTCCCTTAAAACCCATATCCTTTTGTCTTTCCTTCTCCTTCCCTCTTTCCTGACGAGGCAACCATTGGTTGCGAAAGCTAGAATTTTGTGTGTATGTTTGTGTTTGTTTGTGTGTCTATCGACCTGCCAGCGCTTTTGTTTGGTAAGTTTCATCATCTTTCTTTTTTAGATATATTTTTTCCCACGTGGAATGTTTCCCTCTATTATATATATATATATATATATATATATATATATATATATATATATATATATAAAATAGAGGGAAACATTCCACGTGGGAAAAATATATCTAAAAAGAAAGATGATGAAATTTACCAAACACAAGCGCTGGCAGGTCGATAGACACACAAACAAACACAAACATACACACAAAATTCTAGCTTTCGCAACCAATGGTTGCCTCGTCAGGAAAGAGGGAAGGAGAAGGAAAGACAAAAGGATATGGGTCTTAAGGGAGAGGGCAAGGAGTCACTCCAATCCCGGGAGCGGAAAGACCCACCCTAGGGGGAAAAAAGGGAAAAAAGGACAGGTATACACTCGCACACACACACATATCCATCCACACATACACAGACACAAGCAGACATTTGTAAAGGCAAAGAGTTTGGGCAGACATCTCTGCCAGCGCTTTTGTTTGGTAAATTTCATCATCTTTCTTTTTAGATATATTTTTCCCACGTGGAATGTTTCCCTCTATTATATTCATATATATACACACACACACATATATATATATATATATATATATATATATATATATATATATATAGGGAAACATTCCACGTGGGAAAAATATATCTAAAAATCACAGATGATGTGACTTACTGAACGAAGGTGCTGGCGGGTCGATGGACACACGGACAAGCACAGACATGCACATGAAATTCAAGCTTTCGCAACAAACTGTTGCCTCATCAGGAAAGAGGGAGGGACGAAGGGATGTGGGTTTTGAGGGAGAGGGTGGGGAGTCGTTCCAGTCCCGGGAGCGGAGGGACTTGCCTTGGGGGGAAGAAAGGACAGGTATGCACTCGCGCGCGCACGCACACATATCCATCTACAAGCAGACATTTGTAAAGGCCCTCTCCCTTAAAACCCACATCCTTTCGTCTTTCCCTCTCCTTCCCTCTTCCCTGATGAAGCAACCGTTTGTTGTGAAAGCTTGAATTTTGTGTGTATGTTTGTGTTTGTTTGTGTGTCTATCGACCTGCCAGCGCTTTTGTTTGGTAAATTTCATCATCTTTCTTTTTTTATATATATATATATATATATATATATATATATATATATATATATATATATATATATATATATATATATATATATATATATGTGTGTGTGTGTGTGTGTGTGAGAGAGAGAGAGAGAGAGAGAGAGAGAGAGAGAGAGAGAGAGAGAGAGAGAACTGTTAAATGAATCACCATTAAAACAGATATAAAAAGTAAAGCAATTCAAGGTAATCATATAGACTGTCAGCCTTCCTTCTTTTAGTGTTCAATCTGAAGACTGATTGGCAGCATATCACCAAATGGTCTGCATGTTACAATATTTTTCTCTGAGAAAGTGTACTTTAATAGCAAAATTTACTTATTCCACATCAAAATGAGATGTTACACTTATGAACCATGGAACATGTAAATAACTAAACTAGGCAGAAATGACCAGTAAGTATATTGTGTGAAGTAGGTAACAGTATATCTTGCAGAAGCCGTTTTAAGGATCTTGGAATTCTTACACTCACTTTCCAATACATCTACTCTTTCATGGTTTATGTTGCTGCTAATAAAAATCAGTTTCATATTAACTGTGATCATCACAACCAAAATACAAGACACAAAAGCAATTTTCTTGTATGCTTTACCTCTCTGTATGAGGTTTAGAGCATAGTTATATACTCTAGTGTAATCATATTCAACAAGCTCCCTTTCAATATAAATCAACAGAATTTGAGTTGCAACTGGTTCGCCTCATGAGCCACTCTTCCTATAAATTATTTGAATGGTTCAAGGACTGAAAAGTTTTGTTAGATACATGACAAGTACAAGTGTTCATTGTTAGGCTGCATTAAATGTTGCAGT